>NC_136264.1:181749187-181793726 GCF_964187855.1 Myxine glutinosa
GAGCTGCCGAAATTTGTTTTGTTTAAAGCAAAACCCGAATTTTGAAATCGCACCATGGCTGGGCAAGGCGACGGGATGCCGGTGGGAGAGCTAGAAGAGGGGTTAGGAGTAACCCAGGATCAAATGGAGGGGAGCAATGAGGAGGCGGTTGAGGGAGTATCAGACGCACAAAATGGCGCGCTCGCGCACGTGGTTGAAGAGTCCCAAAATAGCGGCGCCGCGGAGGGCGAGCCCGCGGTGGCGGCTGGGGACGCTGGGCAAACCGGGTTTGACCTCAGATTATTCTTGACCCAACTGAATGCAAAAATGGATAGTATGGGGGGCCAAATGGGGGCAATGAGGGACGAAGCGAGGGGTACCAATGCCCAAATTGGGGAGTTAGACAAGAAATTTGGGAAGTTAGACAATAATTTTGAGGGGTTAGACAACGGGATAAAAGAGGTGAAAAATGGGTTAATGGGGTTAGAAAATAGGATGGAGGACAAATTGCGGGAGATAGGGGAACAATCTGCCAGGGAAATCAAACGAATGGGAAACCAGATAGAGGAGGTGCAAATCGGGTTAGAAAGTAAACTGGATGCTCAGAGGGATGAATTGGGACAGATGAGGGTGGCATCTACAAAAGAGATGGGGGAGATGAAAGAGGAGATACGACGAGGTGTGGGTGAGGAGGTTTCGGGGCTACGCGAGGAGGTAAAGCGAGGTGAAAAGCGTATATAGAAAGAGGTGAGAAATAATACGGCAAAGTTACAAGGGGGAATAGAAGATCTGACGGAGGAGGTGGAACAGCTGACAGAGGGACAAACGAAGTTCGTGGAGCAGGTTCAAAGGAACACTGCAGTACTCGGAGGGTTAAAGGCGACACAAAAAGAAATTAAAAACGAATTAATAGCGACGCAGAGGCAATGTCAGATGGTACGGGAGGAACTGACAATGAGGGTGGACGAGGTGACAGAGATAATGGAGACAAAGGACCGGCAGGTGAGGATGCACATAGAGACGGTCACGGTAGCCTTAGAGGACGAACTTGAGGAGACGCACCGAGAAATAAAAGAGGTTAAACAAAAATTAGAGGAAGTGGAAGAAGAGGTGAGTGAAATTAAGAAGGGACGGACAGAAACTAAAAGAGAAATCCAGGAGGAGGTGATGGAATATGTGCAAGGTCGGTGCTCAACTCATAATGTGATGCTCACTTACCAAATAAAGAGTTTGCAGGTGGCAAAGGAGGTGCGGAGACGATGTACGGAGGTGAGTGGCAATGTATATGATGTGAGGAAAGCTTCAGTCGGCTTGGGGATTGGTTTGGATCCGGGTGTTCGTGAGAGGCCTTTGGTGAAGTGTGCGACAGGTCTGGTGTGCGAAAAAAGAGGTGTGCGAGAATGTCCGACCATGGGGTGTGTGAGGAAAAAGTGCACGTCGAGGAGTGAGTGTGCCGTCAAGAGTGAGTTGGTCGAAGCGCGTGTGCGAGGGGGTACATGGAAGCGCGGTGTGGTGAGTGTTACGGAGGAAGTAACGAGAGAGTGTACACCTGTGGTGAGTGTTACAGAGGATGTAACGAGGAAGTGCATGCCTGTGGTGAGTGTTACAGAGGGTGTAACGGGAGAGTGTGCGCGAGAAAGGTGTGTAACGGACGGGTGCATGAGGAAAGAGTGTGCCATCGAGAGTAAGGGTGAGTGCGCTGTCAAGAGTGGAGGTGAGAGTAGTGAGAGTGAAACGGAGCGTGAGTTGGTTATGACAGGTGAGCGAGGATGTACACCTGGAATAGAAGGATGCACACCTGGAATGGTAGAGCGTGTGTGGGAAGGCACATTTGAGTTGGTAGTGAGGCACGTGGTTGGGTGTGCGAATGAGAGCACACCTGTGATTGTCACGGAGGAAGTGACCGAGGAGGGGGCGCGAAGAGGTGTGTTGGTGAGGTGTGCGACCAACGAATGTGTGCCAAAGTGTTCGGTGGTCGGGTGTGTGACCAAGTCGGCGAGCGGAATGAGTGTACCGAAGTGTGTAAGGAAAGGTACGAGGAGAGGAACAGCTGCATGTATGAGCAAGAAAGGGGTAGCGTATGCATGTAAGCGTCCAGGTGAAGCGTCGACGGTAACCAGGCTAGAGGTTAGAACGACTTATAGCCGAATCAGGCCCTCGGTGCGCGTCGGGCAGCTTCGCGTGCCGCGAGGATCAGCGGGGATCCGAACCACGGCGGTTTCGAAAGAACCGCCGTACGCGATCCACGCTGTGCCTCGCTTGGAACGGCCGCGGCCGGGCTCCACTAGGCGGAGCGGGCAGCTGGATAGGAAGGGTCGTTATGGCGACCACGTTTTGTTGAGACGTGCCGGCAGGTCGAGATCGGGACATTGGATGGCTCCACGCCGAGGTGGTGCGTGGGATCTCGGCCCGGGTAAGCCCCCGCCCCTGCCCCGAATGCGGGACGCATCCAGCCGCAGGCACAAAAGAAGCCGCGTTCATTGCTCGGCTGTACGAAGCCGGGCTGTAGACGTGAATTGGCGCACCGAGAGGATGTAATAAGTAGACGGGTGATGATAGTGGTTTGGCCCCGAAATTAGAAAAAGGCGAAATTTGATGATTGGTACGATGATTGGCAGAATTTTTGATTGGTTGGAATCTGGACGAACAAAATTGATAGTGAGAGACCCCCGATGTGGTGGGATGGCAAATCCACCATCCCTCACGTGGTGGGGCAAATGCGCAATAGTTTATGGGGTGTATGGCAGTGAAAACTAGCCCGGGTGGGTTAGGATATTGATAGGGATCTAGCGAAGATGACATTAGGTAACGTTAAGATTAGTTAGTGACTGATACCTGTAGTGGGGACGCAGGTAGATTAGTGTGGATGATAATGACGTGGGAGCGCAATAGTTTAAAGGGACGACTGGGAAGCGCAAGTTTCAGAGGGGAGTAGTTAGCTGAGATGATGCCGTGTGTGTGAGGATTGAACATGTGTAATTGAACAGGTGTGATTGCACAGGTGTGCAACTGAACAGGTGTGTGGAGCAGTGTATGAGGGAGTAGTGGTGATTGTGTGTTGTGTTGACCAACTGGTCCAGGAAGAGGAGGAGGGTGCAGGTGGCACCAGGTAGGATTGCACAGGTGTGCAACGACAGGTGAATGAAAGACAGGTGTATGGAATAAATGGTATGGAGTATTGGAATGGATGGTCGTGGAGTGAGTATGGTGGAAATTGTGGAGTGGAGTGGATGGTGCGAAGGTGTGAATGGGGGAAGAGTGGACCCCCATCACGGATACCCGGGGCGGGTAGTGCAAGTGTTAGGTAGAGGGTATAGGTAAATTGTGGTTGGATATTGGCATCTGTGGTGCGAGGTGAAAGAATGGTATTTGGATGGGTGCATTAGTGTCGTGGAAATGGCTGGGCGTGTAGCCTGTTAGTGTGTGTAGTTGGTTGGGCGCTCCACCACTGTGAGGATGTCGGCCAGGTGAGGCCGCAGGTGGGCTCTGGGAGCCGGTAGTAGTTGTTGTGGATGGGGCCCGAGGATCCGGAGGACGGACCCGGGTAGCCCAGTGCCAGAGGGCACCGAGTGGGGTGACAGAGCCAGGAGGGGCCTGCCCCAGTTAGATAGGTTAGGGTGAGGAGCTAGGTAAGCTCGGGTGGCAACTACAGTGGTGGAGGTGTGCAGGTGGGTAGACCTGCTGGGAGAGTTACACGTCGCAGCCCAGAAATTGTGCGAGGGCACCGGGAGATGAATCGGGGGAGTGAGACCCCAAATTGAGAAGCACCACAGTTTGGGCAATGGGAATTGGTTATTAGAACCCATAGTGTAAGTTGGCCAATGGATTGGCAGGGAAAGACCCCGGGTAGTGTAAAGTGTGTTAAAGTCATTTAGAAAATAGTTAGGATGAAGGATCTCCTCGCACCATCTGCATCCACTCACCTGAGGTGACAGGTACTCCACACCATGCCATGTTTTGATTATTTTTTATGATGCAAATGTTTGGATTGTGAGACGCATCATGACGTGGGTGTGACATTGTGCGTAATTTCATCTATCCCTCCTTATGAGGATTGATGATGAATTGGTGATGGCAAATTTTGAAGTAGAGGGATTGTGGAGACGAATTTGGTATAGGGGAAATATGGGGAAGACGTGACAGTAGTGACGAATTTGTAAATGGGTAGATTTTTGTACATATGGGGTAAGGGCAAGGGTAGGGTAGGTGACAGGGGGGTGACGTACGGTAGGGACGAGCTTTCTCACTTCGCCCTCCGTACGCATTTCGCCTTGCATTGCCTTATTGACGTGTACCCTTGTGACCTTACCCCTCGCTCAATTGTCTTTCTTTTGTCTCCCACATGACCTGTGCGCCGTTGGTTGCCGAGGGGAGCGTGCGTGGGTCGGCCATTGTGCGCCCGAAATTCCCAGAACCAGCTGTCTGCATCGATGCACCACATTATGGACCACATGTCTGTGGCCGAGCACCACTTATGGACCCCATGGGTTGGGGCATGGCCCCTCTGCTGGAACCGGCCATGAGGGCCCGAAATCTTGCTGGCGGACCTTGGCCACAGGGCACCGATGCCCCACAGGTGAACCACACTAGTCGGCCCTGGGGCCATAAATAAAATCAAATAAAAAAGGGACACATGGGGCACACTTTATTGCAAATAGGCCGCCAGTAAGAAAAGCAAAGAAAATGACAACAACTGGAAGAGATAATAATAACCAGCAGAGGGAGCCGAAGAGCAAGAGATCACCTGCAGGGTTAGGGGTTGTTGAATTTATTTTATTGTTGAACATTGATGAACAATGGTGACTGCACCGATTGGTGCTTGGGCTTGTATTGGTGCGTTTTTGGGTGCGTTCATGGTGCGTCGATGCAGAGCAGACTGTCTCCCCCCCCAGAAAGAACAATTACAGGTCCTGGGTTAGTTTTGTAAATAAAAATAGCGTCATTGTAAATAATGCTTCCCACCGTCAGTGTATAGTTTGAAGACCATTCCGCAATTCGGTTAACTGTGGGCGTAAGTCTGTTAGGCAGGGTGCAATGGAGCAGCGGGACACATTTATTATGTTTTAAAACTGTCGCACTCAGGGTCAGGTTAAAAGTAGAGGGAACTACACCTACGTGCCACACTAAGGTAAAAGTTATAGGCCCGGGACGTGCCTAAGGGGAGGAGGGTGCAGTGTTGTGGATATGAGAATGTTTTTTTATTTTATTGTTGTGGTAAAACGTTGTTGTAAAAGGTTGTTGTAAAAGGTTGTTGTAAAATATCACCCCTCCTCCCTCCGTTTGTGGTTGTATAAAGGTCAAAGGGCGTTCCCGTAGTTAGTCCATAAAACATACATGCAGGACACGATATATCTTTTTTGACAGTTATATCCTTATTATGTGTATTAGTGTAAGGCTGTGTCTTCCATTAATTGAAATACTCCATTGCACCAGTGAAAGAGAATAGATTCCCTTTCCTTCCCATCCCCAAAACCTCCATTTCCATATTACATCCCCTCTCGTCACTGCTGAGCCCTCGATTCCCAATCACCTCCCCTCCAATAACCGCCATTGACCATGTGCTTTGAGTCGGAGAAGAAAGGCGTGTCTCCACCTCGTCAGAGGGGAGGAGGGGCGTGCCCGCCCGTCGTCATCCAAGGCGGAGCCCGAGGGTCGCGCGACCAACCAGGGCCGAGGTGAGCACCCCGATGGGCGTGTCCAAAACGCCCGGGGCGTAATCGCTGGAGGCGCTATAAAAGGCGCAAAACGGAAGTGGTCACGAGGAGTTGGTCAGGGATGCAAAAAGAGTTGGTCAGGGATGCACAAGGAGTTGGTCGCAAGGAGTTGGTCTGAGTTGGTCTGAGTCGGTTGCGTTGGTAAGGAGTCGGTGGTCAGTTGGTTGCGGTGCGGAGTCGGTGGTGAGGAGTGAGAGAAACAAGAAAGAGTTGAGGGTTTGGACCAGACAAGTCCTGGGAACGCAGCGGACGGAGGCCGCAGCAGCAAGAGCACCCAACAGCCAAAGGGGGCCTGAACGGCGGTTTGGAGCAGGGCCGAAGAGGAACGGCGGCTACTAAACGCGCCGGTGGTGCTGCGGGACCCCCTTGGACCTCCCTCTCCCTCCAACCATCCACCTCCTGCCTTTCCACCCTTCTTGTATACGTGAGTTTGTTTTGTTTGTTCTGTCCCTGGGTATTTAATTAAGTCTGTAGGTAAGCTAAAATTTGCACTGTGTCACCTGCGTCTTATGTGTTGTAAATAAACGTGATTGCTCCTTTTTGCTTGTGTGTGTAAATAATAAACCCCATTACTCGTCTGTACGTCTTCTCGTTTGATTCCTTTTCCTCTTGCATTGCGTCGTTTTCGTCTTTTCCCCTCATTGAGCAGCTACGGTGCGATACGGCCAAAGTTCTGGGTGAATCGGGTGAGTCAGGGATCCTGTTAGGTCGCGGTCATACACCACCGCTCGGTCATCATAACATCTAAACCGCGATCTGCAACAATATATATATATATATATATATTATATATACAGTGGTACCTCGGCTTACGAGTGCCCCAACGTACGAGTTTTTCGGGATACGAGCCGTCGCTCGGGCGGTTTGTTGCTTTGGGATACGAGCCGAGATCCGATGTACGAGCTCAAAAAATTTATTTTTTTGAATTTTCCGGTTGTGGCTTCCGGTTCCGGTCACGTGGTTATCTTGCCGTGAAAGCATCTCTGCTTGGATATAAAACACGCAATCGTCGAAATACATTATACATGAGCGAGGAATCTCCTTGCTCCAGCCGGTGACGTCATCGGCGGGGATCCCCGCCTCCAGAGTGGCTGGTCACGTGACCGCCAAAGCGTGTCGCGCGTGCGGGTATAATGAGCTACACCTGTGGATCACGTGACCACGGAAGCACGCCTCGCTTGAGAGGCATGGCTTTCGGTTTGCGTTTTGCTTTATAAGGCGCGATAAATGGGCTTTTGAGTGTTAGCGGTTCATGGCGTTGACGGTCAAAAACCCATTACATCAATTTTACCAGGCACTGTACAGTAAGTACAGTGGACACCAAATGCACGGTGGAAGGCTAGAAGTAGAAGATCGTCCAAGACAAGTGAGAATAAGCCATACTTTGGAGATGACGTCATTCGCTGGTCCGATAACCAAAGATGTGGTATAAAAAACCAGGTGAGCTAACAATGCAGCAATGAAGGAATTCGGCCAAGGCACCGGCACACAACGACCTACCTACATCGAAAGACTCAATGCCAATGGTGACAGAAGCCAAGACGGCCGGCTTAAACACCGCCGAAAGACTACGGTGTACCAACTTACGATGCAGAACATCTTGCACTTAATATGATGACAACAGGTGCCATCCTCTGACGTACCATTACAGGTACAGGTACAGTACACGTGAGCACAGAGCAAAAGTTCACTGAAACCGAGATTAAGAAAAAAGAAAAAACACCTCGTGGTCCGTGCTCGATATCCGAGTTTCAATCTTTTCAAACACATGATGCTCTCGGTCACGGTATCTCCTGCGAGCTGCTTCTCCTTCAACCACACAAACAACAACTTCTCCATATCTTCATGGATAGAGGTCCGGAGCTTTGAAATAATCGTAACGCCCTTGGCTGGCGTTATAGCCTTTATGGACTCCTTCTGCTTCAAAATCGTACATATCGTAGAAGGAGTACGATCGTACTGCCTCGCCAAGTCGACAACACGCACACCTCACCTGGCATGCTCTTCTCCTCTGCTTAATAAAACCAGTTTATTTCTTTACATTCTCTTGTATTATGTACAGTATATACGAGGTCGTGCTTGTTTATACATTATTTGTTATTTATAAAGTACATTTTTGTTATTTAAAAGCACCTAACAAAAAAAATTGGTGTTTTTTTTTTGAGGCTGGAACGGATTAATAGCATTTCAATGCATTTGAATGGGAAAATTTGCTTTGACTTACGAGCGATTTGGCTTACGAGCTCCGTCACGGAACGGATTAAACTCGTAAGCCGAGGTACCACTGTATATATATATATATATATATATATATATATATATATATATATATATATATATATATATATACTGTATATATATATATATATATTGTTGCGAATATGGAATTTGGCCTCCATATCCGCTTGTAAATATTCCCCTATTTTCTCCGATACTCCCCAACTCTCCCTTACCCCATTCCCTAGTCCCATTGTCTGTAAACAACACCCATTAGAGCCGATCTTCCCCTTCATCCCCCCATTAAATGTCGTGCCCAGGTCCCCCGCACCACACGTAGACAACTTTCGGACATCTTCCTAGTTATTCTTAATCTATGTCAGTTAAGGACTTGTTTCCATTAATTATGACTCTTCGTTGCACCAGAATGTGATGATATGGCACCAGTAGGAGTTTAGGACCTTCCCATACCTCCCCGCATCTCTTCCCATCATCTCAAGCTCCAACAACAACCACAACAACAGCGGCTTTGCGTCCTCACTCCGGCTCGGTTGGCCGCCATTGAACATGTGCTCGACGGGGTTACCCAGAAGGGGGCTCCCTGTCGGCCCCTCGTCAAGGGCGGAGCCGGTAACCCCCGCACCCAATGAGAAGCCATGGGCCGATGCCATATGGGGCGGAGCTAACGAGCGAGGGCGTGACTCCCCGCCGGATATACGCGGCCCCGCGCCGGACGTGACGTGAGATGCGCCCCGAGCTTGGAAGGACAAGACGCCACCCTCCCGAGCGCTGAGCGACCTCCCCGGCATCTCCACCAAAGTCGCGACCCACGAGCGCTGAGCGACCTCCCCGCATCTGCTGGACACCACCGTACGTGATTCTGTCCCTGAGCCAGGTGCACCTGAGCCATCGACTGCCGCTTTCCTTGCCATCAAATCCCGTGTGAGTCAGCGTTGTCCCGTTTATCTGTGGTCTGTCTAGGGTTAATATAAGGTTGTGTCTAAGTGCCCACCTTCCTATGTTTCCCTCTTGTCCCTGTAATCTAACCTTTTCCGCCTTAATATAACCTCCTCCGGAGGTCTTGAGAACTGAACCCCTGGTGTCGTATTGTGTGATTGTAACCCAGCCGGGTGTCTTCTCTTTCCTATTGAGCCAGCGTAGCGCGATTAGTTAACATTCGGGCACAATCGGGTAACTTGTACGGATACGGCGGCCATCCCGCTCGGCCCACCATACCATCAAAGTCGTATCTGTAACAATTGGTGTCGAGGAGTGAGATTGGACCCGGAGCGCGTTTACGCGCTCGAAATTATAACAGCGAAATTTGATTGTGTTTTACAAAAAAAAAAAAATAATAAAAACCCGAATTTTGAAAGTCGCGCTATGGCGGATCAAGACAGCTGGGGTCCGGTAGGGGAGAGTGAGGCAGGGTCGGTCCAGGACCAAATTGAGGGACGTGAGGAGAGCGAAGCAGCGAGGGTAGCAGACGCGCAAAATAGCGCCGTCACGCACGAAGAAGCGGGCGCGCAAAATGGCGCCTCGCTGATCACCGCGCCAGCGACCGTGGCAGCGCCCCCGATGGATTGGGGCCTTTTTTTCATACAAATGAAGGCCCTTATGGCCCAGAATAGCGAGAAAATGAGGGAGGAAACGAGGGCTGATAGTGAGCGGTTGGGAAACCGGATGGATGCTCAGGGTGAGCGATTGGAGGGCCAAATGGGGGTAATGAGGGACGAAGCGAGGGCTCGGAGTGAGCAATTGGGGGTAATGAGGGACGAAGCGAGGGGTACCAGTGAGAAGTTAGACAATAATTTTGAGGAGTTAGACAAGAAAATTGAGAAGTTAGACAATAATTTTGAGGAGTTAGACAACGGGATAAAAGAAGTAAAGAATGGGTTAACGGGGGTAGAAAACAGAATGGCCGCTCAAGAGAATCAAATGGAAGGGATGCAAAAAGGGTTAGAGGGGTTAGAAAACAGTATGGAAGGCAAATTGAGGGACATGAGGGACCAAGCGGAAAGGGAAGTTAAACAAATGGAGCAGCAGATAGAGGGGGTCAGAATGGGGGTAGAAACCAAACTGGATGCTCACAGGGAGGAAATGGAGCAGATGAGGGTGGCATCTGGGCAGGAGATGCAAGTGATGGGGGAGGAGATCAGAAGAGGAGTGAGTGAGGAGGTCGGAGGAGTGCGCGAGGAGGTGAGGCACTGTAAGGAGCGCATGGAGAAAGAGGTGAGAAAGGGGACTGTAAAATTGCAAGGTGGTATAGAGGAGTTGACGCTGGGAGTAGAACAACTGACAGTGGGACAAAAGGAGCTGGGGGACCAGGTAAAGAAGAACACAGCGGTAATAGAGGGTTTAAAATCGACACAGAAGGAGATGAAAAAGGACGTAGGGGTAATTAAAAAGAGTGCCAGACGGTACATGAGGACCTGACGAGGAAAATGGACAAGGTGGTAGAGGTAATGGAGGTTAAAGAGCGGGAGGTGCGGGAGCACATAGAAAAAAATAAAGTGGAGTTAGAGGAAGAACTTAAAGGGGCGCACGAAGAGATGAAGGAGATGAAGCAAAAATTAGAGGAAGTGGAAGAAGGGGTGAGCGAAATTAAGAAGCGACGGAGAGAGGATAAGAAAGAGATAAAGGAGGAAGTAAAAGAATTGGTCCAAAGTCTGTGTTCGGATCGTGATGATGTGCTCATTAACCGGATGAGGGATTCGCAGGTGATGGAGGAGAAGCGAAGAGAAAGAGGACCCGGTGTAAGTGGTGACCAATATGGTCGTGCGTATGATGCGCCAGGTGATTTAATAAGCTTGGGGGTCGAGATAGACCCGGATGTTCGTGAGAGGCCGTTGGTGAAGTGTGTGACAGGTCTGGTGTGCGAAAGAGGAGGTGTGCGAGAAAGTCCGACTCTGGGGTGTGTGAGGAAAAAGTGCGTGCCAAGGAGTGAGGGTGCTGGCGAGAGTGAGTCGGTCGTAGCGCGTGTGCGAGGGGGCACATGGAAGCGCGGTGTGGTGAGTGTTACAGAGGGTGTGACGGGAGAGTGTGCGCGAGGAAGGTGTGTGACGGACAGGTGCATGGGGAAAGAGTGCACTGTCAAAGGCAAGGAAGAATGCACAGCTGTGGTGAGTGTTACAGAGGGTGTAACGGGAGAGTGTGCGCGAGAAAGGTGTGTGACCGACAGGTGCATGAGGAAAGAGTGCGCTGTCAGAAGTAAGGAAGAGTGTCCACCTGTGGTGAGTGTTACAGAGGGTGTAACGGGAGAGTGTGCGCGAGAAAGGAGTGTGACGGACAGGTGCACGAGGAAAGAGTGCGCTGTCAAGAGTAAGGGTGAGTGCGCTGTCAGGAATGGAGGCGAAAGTAGTGAGAGTGACATGGAGCGTGAGTTAGTTGTGACAGGTGAGCGAGGATGTACACCTGGGATGGAAGGATGCACACCTGGAATGGTAGGGCGTGAGTGGGAATGCACGCTGGAGTTGGTGGTGAGGCACGTGGTTGGGTGTGCGAATGAGGGCACACCTGTGATTGTCACAGAGGAGGTGACCGAGGAGGGGGCGCGAAGCGGTGTATTGCTGAGGTGTGCGAGCAACGAATGTGTGCCAAGGTGTTCGGTGGTCAGGTGTGTGACCAAAGCTGTGAGTGGAATGGGTGTACCTGGGTGTGTAAGGAAAGGTAGCATGGGAACGGCTGGATGTGTGAGCAAGGAACGGGCTGCGGGGTGTAAGAATCCAGGTGAAGCATCGACGTTAGACGGGTTAGAGTTTAGAACGACTTATAGCCGAATCGGGCCCTCGGTGCGTGCTGGGCCTCGCTTTGAACGGCCGCGTCCGTGCTCCACTAGGCGGAGCGGGCAGGCCGATAGGAAGGGTCGTTATGGCGACCATGTTTTGTTGAGACGTGCCGGCAGGTCGAGATCGGGACATTGGATGGCTCCACGCCGAGGTGATGCGTGGGATCTCGGCCCGGGTAAGCCCCCGTCCCTGCACCGAGTGCCGGACGCATCCAGCCGCTGGCACAAAACAACCAGCATCCATTGCTTGGCTTTACGAAGCCGGGCTTTGGATCGGAATTGGCGCACCGAGAGGCATTAGTGAGTAGACTGGGTGATGAGGTTAGTGTTTTGGACCCAAAATTAGAGAAAAACAAAATTTGATGATTAGCAAGGATTGGCAGTAGTGATTGCAGATGATGGTAGTGATTGGCAAATTTTTAATTTGTTGAAATTTGATGTGCAAAATTGGTAGTGAGAGACCCCCGATGTGGTGGGATGGCAAATCCACCATCCTTCCCATGTGGGGCAAAGGAGCAATAGCTTATGGGGTGTATGGCAGTGAAAACTAGCCCGGGTGGGTTAGGTTATATCAATAGGGCCCTAGAAGATGACAGTAGGTAACGTTAAGTTTAGTTAGTGACTGATACCTGTAGTGGGGACGCAGGTAGATTAGTGTGGATGATAATGACGAGGGAGCGCAATAGTTTAAAGGGACGACTGGGAAGCGCAAGTTTCAGAAGGGAGTAGTTAGCTGAGATGATGCCGTGTGTGTGAGAATTGAACAGGTGTGATTGCACAGGTGTGCAACTGGACAGGTGTGTGGAGTAGTGTATGAGTAGTGAGTGTTGTGGATCAGCGCGAATGCGCTTGGGGAGAGAAGGGTGCCGGTGGCACCAGGTGTGAGAGCACAGGTGTGCAGGTACAGGTGTGTGGAGAGAGTTGGAGTGAGTGGTACGGAGTGGTGTGCATGGTGCGAAGGTGTGGATGGGGGAAGAGTGGACCCCCTTTCACGAGTACCCGGGGCGGGTAGTGTAAGTGTTAGGTAGAGGGTACAGGTAAATTGTGGTTGGATATTGGCATTTGTGGTGCGGTTGCAGAATGGTGTTGTGAATGGGTGCATTAGTGTTGTGGAAATGCTGGGCGTGTAGCCTGTTAGTGTGTGTAGTTGGTTGGGCACTCCACCACTGTGAGGATGTCGGCCAGGTGAGGCCGCAGGTGGGCTCTGGAGCCGGTAGTTGTGAGTGGGTGCCTGAGGATCCCGGGTGTGGATCGGGCAGCCCAGTGCCAGAGAGGGCACGGAGTGGGGAGAGAGCCAGAGGGCCTTCCCCAGGTAGTTAGGTTAGGGTGAGGAGCAGGTAAGCTCGGAGGCAACTGCAGTGGTGGAGGTGTGCAGGTGGGTAGACCCACTGGGAGAGGTGCACGTCGCAGCCCAGAAATTGTACGAGGGCACCGGGAGATGAATCGGGGGAGTGAGACCCCAAATTGAAGAGCACCACAGTTTGGCCAATGGGAATTGGTTTTTAGAACCCATAGTGTAAGAGGGCCAATGGTTTGGCCGGAGAGAGACCCCGGGTAGTGTAAAGTTGTTAAAGTCATTTAGGAGATAGTTAGGATTGATGAACCTGTCGCACCATACGCAGCCACTTACCTGTGGTGATGATGATGACTCCACACCTGTGTTTTCTTTGTTTTGTGCAGGAAATGAATTGCTGTTGGATTTGTGAGACGCATCACGACGTGGATGAGACATTGGGGTGATTCCATCTCTCCCTCCCTAGGAGGGACTGATGATGAATTGGTGATGGCAAATTTTGATGTTCAGTTGGAGATGGCAAATTTTGATGTTGAGTTGAAAATGGCAAATTTTGATGGGAGTTGAAAATGGCAAATTTGATTGGTTAGGAGGGAGAGAAGACGAATTTGGTATGTGGGAGGAACGGGGAAGACAGTAGGGATGTTTGTGGATTTGTAAAGTAGATGTTTATGAGTAGGGTTGTGTTTTGTGGATGCAGTAAGGGGTAAGGGAGGGGCCATGTAGGTTACCTGGTGGGGGGGGGGCGTACGATAGGGACGTACCTGTCTCACCTGGTTCCCATGTGCCCCCAGTGTGCATCACCTTACATTGCGTGCACTTTTGCGCCCTTACCACCTTACTCACTTGTTTCTTCTTTTGTCTCCCACCTCCGAGGATCTGGCTTTGGGGTAGAGAGAGAGGAGAGAGAGGTGCTGGCTGCGCAGTTGTGGGCCTGCACTTTCGCTGTTCGCTGCCTGGATCGGTACACCATATGGACCGCAATGTTTGTGGCCACCCACAATGGACCGCAGTTCGTTTGCGGCCAAGCACCACCCGGGGATGGACCTATGGGTCAACGTGGCACCTATGCCATACAGGTGAACCACTTTTAAGTAACACCAAGTGCACCACAAGAAGAGCAAGAGACGAGACACCTGCAGGGTTAGGGGTTGTTGAAGTTATTTTTAATCATTGAACAATGGTGACTGCACCGATTGGTGGTGGGGTGGTGCTTTTGATGCTGGGAAAGGGTGCTCTGCACGTTATTAAAGGCCGTCGGCCACAGAGCACTCGTGGGTTGGTGTATCGATGTTGGCAAGCGCGCTCTCTCTATGCATAACATCTGCATGTGTTCCTCCAAAGACAGGTCCTGGATCGTAGTGTAAATATCAGCGTAGTCTTGTAAATAATGCTCCCTACCGGCTGTATGTTTAGTTTGAGGATTCTTTCCGGATTCGGTTATCCTGTGGGTGTGTTTCTGAGAGGAGAAGGGTGCAACGTCGCAGGGGGACATATTTACTCATTTGTGAATATCTGTAAAACTGTCGCACTCAGGGTAGAGTTAATAGTAGAGGGAACTACATTGCGTGCCACACTAAAGTAGGTAAAAATTTATCGGGTCGGGACGCCCCGAGGGTAGAGAAGGGTGCAATGTTGCGAATATGGAATTTGGCCTCCATATCCGCTTGTAAATATTCCCCTATTTTCTCCGATACTCCCCAACTCTCCCTTACCCCATTCCCTAGTCCCATTGTCTGTAAACAACACCCATTAGAGCCGATCTTCCCCTTCATCCCCCCATTAAATGTCGTGCCCAGGTCCCCCGCACCACACGTAGACAACTTTCGGACATCTTCCTAGTTATTCTTAATCTATGTCAGTTAAGGACTTGTTTCCATTAATTATGACTCTTCGTTGCACCAGAATGTGATGATATGGCACCAGTAGGAGTTTAGGACCTTCCCATACCTCCCCGCATCTCTTCCCATCATCTCAAGCTCCAACAACAACCACAACAACAGCGGCTTTGCGTCCTCACTCCGGCTCGGTTGGCCGCCATTGAACATGTGCTCGACGGGGTTACCCAGAAGGGGGCTCCCTGTCGGCCCCTCGTCAAGGGCGGAGCCGGTAACCCCCGCACCCAATGAGAAGCCATGGGCCGATGCCATATGGGGCGGAGCTAACGAGCGAGGGCGTGACTCCCCGCCGGATATACGCGGCCCCGCGCCGGACGTGACGTGAGATGCGCCCCGAGCTTGGAAGGACAAGACGCCACCCTCCCGAGCGCTGAGCGACCTCCCCGGCATCTCCACCAAAGTCGCGACCCACGAGCGCTGAGCGACCTCCCCGCATCTGCTGGACACCACCGTACGTGATTCTGTCCCTGAGCCAGGTGCACCTGAGCCATCGACTGCCGCTTTCCTTGCCATCAAATCCCGTGTGAGTCAGCGTTGTCCCGTTTATCTGTGGTCTGTCTAGGGTTAATATAAGGTTGTGTCTAAGTGCCCACCTTCCTATGTTTCCCTCTTGTCCCTGTAATCTAACCTTTTCCGCCTTAATATAACCTCCTCCGGAGGTCTTGAGAACTGAACCCCTGGTGTCGTATTGTGTGATTGTAACCCAGCCGGGTGTCTTCTCTTTCCTATTGAGCCAGCGTAGCGCGATTAGTTAACATTCGGGCACAATCGGGTAACTTGTACGGATACGGCGGCCATCCCGCTCGGCCCACCATACCATCAAAGTCGTATCTGTAACAATATATATATACTGTATATATATATATATATATATATATATATATATATATATATATATATATATATACGTATATATATATATATATATATATATATATATATACGTATATATATATATATATATATATATATATATATATATATATATATATATATATATATATATATATATATATATATATATATATATATATATATATATATATATATATAATTAGTGCAGCGGCATAGCAAACCAATTGTGCATTTTGTGATGGAAGCACCAAATTTGGCAGAATGATAGAATATTATATGGAGAACATTTTCAGATATGGAACCACTTTGGAATTCACCCCAATGTGGCCGCCATATTGGATTTCAAAATGGCGGCTTAAAAATCTTTAATTACAAATATTTCTGGTTCTATACCAGCTACAGCCTTGATTTTAGTGTCTGGATGTACAAACTTGAGGTCAAGGAATTGAATGGTTCTACTTAGAAGTTGATTTACTGACGCCATATTGGATTTCAAGATGGCGGAAATTGATTTACTGACGCCATATTGGATTCCAAGATGGCGGCTTCCGAAAATCTGCTGACCGATATCTCTGGTTCTATGCCAGCTAGATACTTGATTCTGGTGTCTAGATGTACATTTCTGAGGTCAATGAATTGAATGGTTGTATTGAAATATGTTTTAATGCACATAAGCAACTGATAATCCCATATTACGTACATTGTATACACACGTTCAGCAAGAGAACTAGCGAGCGTATTGCATCAAGTCATGCCAAGTGTCACAGTTCCAACTCAATGTGAGCAGTCACCATCACAGGCACACAGTGCTGTGCATTTCAGAGCCGCTTTCTTGCACTTGCATCTCCCACTGCAACCTTTTTCGCACCCACAACAGATGAGTTCATAGCAGGATTTGGCAGCTTCTGGTAGTGTTGTCCACAGAGGATCGAACTGTCCGTCATTGTCCACCCACCCCCAGTCGCATGGTGATGGGAGATAGCAGTGTGGGACAAGAGACTGTCCCCAACAATGTCCACCCTGGTAAGTTGCTCTCTTCACGTGTTGTACTAGGGCGGCCTGTGTTGGAGGTATTGCTTCAATGGATCGAGATTTCTTTGCAAAGAGTTTCTTTCTTGCCAGATTCACCTCAGAACATGTGCATGTGCGGTCGTACAGAAGCACTACGTATCTCTCCAGGGTTGCCAGTGTATCCTCAGAGATCTCACTTGGTGCAGATGCCAGGTCCAGGAATGCATTGGTCACTTCTGGAAAAGTTTCCCATACTGCCCATGCTGTTTTCTTGCCACGACCTGCAAAGCTCGAGACGGTATCACACCCTGTGATTGCATGGAAGATTGGCAGTGCCTTGGCTTTGTCTGGTCCCAGGGTAGCAGACAGCTCGTGTGCTGCTATGTAGCAGAAGTTCTTTCCGGTTCCAAACGCTAACCAGAGTTCGTCCACTACCTCATTAAGCTCCTGGGCCATCCACACAGCGAGAACCACCACATCTGTGTCCACGGTGCGGATGAGTACTCTGCGGTGTCCAGATTTCATAGCAGCTGCTGCGTGGAGCATCATGCGCGTGTCTGCTTCCTCGTGATTGCACGGGGCCAAAGCGGCTGTGTCTGCACATGGTGGTACAGCAATGACCTGTTGGTGTAAGCATGAACAATACCGTGATGTAAATTAAATGTGAATTCCTTTGGTGTAGGTGGTCACGAATAAAACCTGACATGAATCTGCATAACATTTATTAATTTATTTCAGTACATTATTTCAAGTACATAAATACAGGGCAATTATTATTATTATTATTATTATTATTATTATTATTATTATTGTTATTTACTTGGCATCAAACACATGAAATCATACAATATGACATTGCACATATAACAGTAGCCTGTTCGTGTACACTCCCCCAAGATGCCAGGAAAGAAAAAAGCAATTCAAGAACACTATGGCCAATAGGCCTTTCTTAACAATTTGAGGGAGTGTACCGTGGACAGCTAAAGATTATATATACAATACAAAATATTCTTCCG
Source organism: Myxine glutinosa (assembly GCF_964187855.1). NCBI lineage: Eukaryota > Metazoa > Chordata > Myxini > Myxiniformes > Myxinidae > Myxine > Myxine glutinosa. The sequence continues at coordinate 181,766,959 of NC_136264.1, forward strand.
AATAGATAATACAAATCGGGATTATATAATCAAAATTAAATTATATGAAAAGAATACACATATGTGGGTAAGAATTTACTCTACAACAGCATAAATCAATAATACATTGTATAATATGTACTGAAACCACAGAAGATTGTACACACACTCTCAAACACACAAGCAGGCACGCACCCACTCTCACCACCCAGACACATACACACACTTTCACGAACACACACTAACATACATCATGCACATTACCTGTTCACCGTCAGTAGCAATCAGCTGTTTGTCTGGCACATCGATGGACTCCGTGACCTGCTTAGACAGAAAGCTGAAGAGTTCCTCCTTGTTCTCGTCGACACGGAGGAAACTGTGCCAGTTGCCTGGTAGGAGGGGAGAGCCAGTGACACGTCTGCGTATTCCCTTGCCTCTGTTGGTCCTTGCAGTTGCCTTCTGCCTGCCTGACTGTATTCAGGCTGCCTGACTTTGCATAGCGGTCCCACACTAGATCGAGACGAGATCGATGTTGAAGCTGTGACATAATGTATGGAACGAATACTTTTGTGGCATAGTCAAGAAATGTTTTGGTCTGGCCTGGGCTCAGCATTTGAACTATTACAGCTCCATCGAGGATCACAGAAGATACTTGTGGTGGGTCCGACTTTGTTTCGACAAGCTGTTCTAAGGGCTGCAACAAGTCAGCTTTGGAACCAAAGCGGAGCTGTCCATTTTGCGAGAGTGCTGGCGGATGTGCGCTGTTCTCATGTTTGAAGAACTGCTCGAGACCCCCATCTCTGGTTTGGCATGCGATGTATAGTCTGGAGAAGAGCTCTGAATCACTCTTTGCAGAGGCTACTTGTTGTTTGCTCTTCTGGGCAGCTTTGACCTTGATGGATGAAAACAACGGGAGTTTGTTGCGTTTGATGACATCATTGAGTGGCTTGGATCTGTCTGCCAGACGTTCCTTCTCAAATGAATGGAACTGATCTCTCCCAATCTGTAAAGCTGTACGCACAGTATCTACAACAGCTGGGCCCAAGATCTCCAGTGTGCCCAGGACCAGCAAATCTGTGCTTTCTTCTTCAAAGGGGCTGCCCATCTCTTCGATGACTGTTGTCAGTGCACGGACATCTTGGACGAACTTCTTCTGCACACTGTCGGTTTGCTCATGGTGGTGGGTGTGCTCTCCCCTTTGGCGCAGTTGCTGTGAGGTCTCAAATTCTGTGATGACCCGAGCAACTTCGGGGCCAGCCACCATCCACCGTCGAAGGGCACTTGGATTTTCAGTTAGGCCCACTGCCCCGCCATCGCCTTTGACCGTGGCATTGTTTTGTTCATGAGCCTGGTCTAGGGAGATGGCGGAGAAAGCATGCCTAGTCTTCTTGGATGTGAAGTGCCCCGCATGGAACTTGGCAGCAACATCTGGGTGTTTCTCTGCAATGCCAACCATGTCCCTGATGTGGACTGGTAACCAGCGAGCATAGTGGATATGGCCCAATGCAGCGAACCATGCAGCTAGCTCTGGTAGGGTGTCCATGTACAGCGTGAAGTTGGACTCTCTCAGTGAACGTATGTAGAGGAGTATACAGAGCTCCAGGTTAAGTACAGTGGCCCAGTACTGAAACTGTGGACATGCCGCTGCTCTCTGGTCACACCATGCCTCGAACTCCAATGGTTCCTCATCTCTTGCAGTTGCTCTTTCGTTGTATATGTCATATGCACGATGCTGCAGTATGTGTAGGGCAGCAACAGTTACTTGGTGGGCGCGTCTTGTACGGCTGACGTGAGCTGCACGCAAGAAGGAGTCTGCTGTGCCAGCTGTTGCTATCTCTGCCTGAACCAATGCCTGTGTCCAACCGCTGTCTTGCAGCCAGTCTCCTGCTGTCTTCAAAGCTGCCATCTCTGTGTGTAGACCACCCAGCATGACCACAAAGAGATCTTCACCATGTGTGTCTGGCCAGTTCCATTGCACCTGCTTGGCGATCGCATAAAGTGGTTGGTCCAGTGTGACGACGGGTATCTGTCCAGGGTTTAGCTCATTGATCGCTGCTTTCACGACATCCATGGCATGGCGGATCATTGCCACTGAGTGGGCTTGGTCATGGAAGAGGGGAAGCAAGGCAGTGGGTGTGACTGTGATACTAGTATCCTTGGCCGATTGGTTCTCTGCGTGATGTGCAGCCCAAGATATGTTTCCTGGATTCTGTGTGTCACCACTGTCACATGCATCCTTCACAGTCTGGAGCCACCTCTTCTCTTTATCCAGTTCAGCTTGTGCAGGATTCCTCTGCAGCGACGCCTGGGTTCCAGCTGGTACAGGGTGGCTTTTGGCAAGTGAACTAACTGGTTGTACATCTGTGTAATACCGTGGAAGGTCCTCCACAGTCTTGACATTTGAGACACCCCCGATGATGACAATACCTCGGTCTGTGCCTTGATTGTCATAGTCTGGATGTTGTATCAATGAAATACCAGTTCCGTGGAAGGAGTCGTGTGCTGTCGTGGAACTGGGATTGTGGTCTATATTATCCACAGCTGATGTGGTGAACACTCCACCGCGGAGCTTTGGGGAACAGACCACCTTCTCCGCCCGAAAGCGCTGACAGACCCCGTTCCCCAGCTCTGCAGAGATCCGTAGCACTCTATCATAGGCAATGCTGATCCCTAGTCCAGATAATGTGTCAACCAGTTCCCTCTTTCTCGTATGGGCATGAAGCATCAAGCCAAGATATATTGGCAAAGGAGTCTCTTGACTAATGCTGTGTCGTACGTCTGTGCCTGCACCTCTCCTTTCATCATGCTTCACACTGTTGTATTTGAGAAGTTGAGCTATTGTCACAGACGCCGATGCCGATGACTGACATGCCTGATCTTTGATGCCTGCGCCCTTTGAAATCATGGAGACCATTGTCAGCAGCAGTTGTGGCACAGACTCTTCTTGACATTTGTTTGAGAAGGACCCATTGAAAGGCTGAGATGACTGGAACATATCCTTCCTTATAATCCCTGCAGCTCGTGCCAGGTGCACAACATCACTGTCAATATCATGTTGACATGCCTTGGCTAATGCACTGCCAATGTCTTCCTGAAACACCAGCAGGACATCTCTTCCCTGCCTGTGCTCCTGCAGATCAGGGAAGTGTGCCAGGATACGCTCCTTGAGTCTGGTTGTATGGACTCGTGTTTCCAGCACAACTCCGAACTGTTCCATTCTCATTGTGTAGAGCTTGGTGAGGTCTGCCATTTTGAATACAGGAGCAGTGTCTTCTTCTTTAGCAGTTTCCTCTATGTACGTTACCAGTTCAGCAAGGACTATTGCTGAAATGACATCTACCGTGCTCTGGCTTTGCTCAGCAAGCTTTTTTGCTGCCCTCACGCGGTTGTATAGGGATGTCAAACATTTCTTATGGTACTTGGCCTCTCTTGCGACCATGTCCCCAGCACTCAGTTGGGCTAACAAAGTGGTATCCTGAAGAAACTCTGCAGCCTTGCGAACGTGTTTATCTAGTTCCAATGTCGCTGCTTGATGAAACTCCAAACCAAGCTCTTGCTGGCAGAAGAAGCACAAATTGTCGCATATGCTATCAACACAAGCTGCCTGAGACCTAGTAAGCTTGTACTTATCTGTGATTGTACTGGGGATAGGGCTTCCCTCTGAATGACTTCTCTTCTGTACCCGCTGTAGCTTGGTAGTGTTATATTTCACCCTGCATGACTTGTGCCACTTGGCTTGGTGGGCAGCTAGAGTGGCAGCTATCCCTTGGCCTTCATCCAGTCGTTGCAAGTCCACGTCTTGTGGCAGCTTGCCTAGTTTATTGAATGCTGATAGATTGTCTTCAAGTGTCTTGTATCCAGCACCTGCATCAGTTCTTTTCGTGACAGCAGGACACTGTAGGGACTCTCCTATATCAACTTGACACAGAACACAGAGTTCCCAGTCCAGTGGCGTCTTTGGCGTTGAAGTTACATGCTTGGTAACATGAACTAACTTGAACTGCTTCGACATGATTGAAACCTGGATGGAGCAAACAAACAAAAAAGTCGTTTAATTAGGGGTTAATCAACGGACCAGCATGTTTTATCTACAGGACAATACACGACCCCCCCTGAAATTTGACACCAAATGACCTCTTTTAGGGGTATTTTTGGCCGAAATTTTCAAATTTTTCACTCCCCAGACCCCTAGATGTTCCCTTGAGCTCAGAATCGCCGCTGTAATGTGTCTACTGATGTTAGAAAAGATATAGGGTGAATGGGGCAATAATTGTGCCTGTAGGATTTGTTTCCGCCACCCCCCCTAAGGGTTACAGATTTTTAAAGCCGCCATTTTGAAATCCAATATGGCGGCGACCTTGGGTGAATTTCAAAGTGGTTCCATATCTGAAAATGTTCTAAATATAACATTCTATCATTGTGCCAAATTTGGTGCTTCCATCACAAAATGCACAATTCTTCTTAAATTTTTGCTATGCCGCTGCACTAATATATACATACATACATACATACATATATATATACATATATATATATATATATATATATATATATATATATATATATATTGTTACGGACACGGTTTTTGGATGTTATTTTACCGAGCGGTGGTGTATTTAACCGCGTCCGAACAGTTACTCCCCGATTAGAACCCGATTCCAACCGAACGTTGACTAATCGCGCTACAGATATTCAATTGGGAAACCTCTAAAGCGACCGAAAGAGAAGAAGAGAGAAGAAAGACAGAGTTTGGAGGAAGAACAGATTTATTATACACACACAAGCAATATTTTAGAGCGACCAATATTATTTACAGCAATAGATGGAAAAGAGCAGTCACACAGTGCATTGTTAACTTATTCTATTTCATTTACTTAATCCCCAAGACAAACGAGTAGGACAGGACGTTCACACTCACACGGTGGATATTGCAGGCAGATAATGGCTCGAGGTTGATTGCTTGAGAGGAAGGCAAGGTCGGAGGCAGCAGCTTTCAACCCCTCGCGGTTTTGGCGGGAAAACCTCCGTCGCGTATCCGCGGCCGTCACGCGCTGGCTCGGCACACCTGCTCCTCTTCCTGGGGTGGAGCCGTCTCCCTCCGTTCAGTGCGTCTCTCCAACGACAGGGGATATTGCAGGCAGGTAGGTAGGGCTTGCGGTGGATTGCGCTCCTCTTCCAGGTCATCCCCCAGCGTATCTCTCAAGGCCTCTCCTTGGTGCAGCCTCGTTGCTCATCTCCAGCTCATCTCCAGTCATCTCTCATCTGGACTGCTAAAGCAGTCCCCTGCAGTCGCTTTTATCACCTCCGGCGGAATTAAGCCGCCGGCTCCGAGGGCACGCCTACCGGGTCACTCACCGCGGTGTTGATTGGCTGTTAGGGCCGGTTCACTCCTGCCCTCTTCTGACGAGGTGGAGCCACGCCTTTCTTCTCCAACCTTACCTCGTGGCCAATGGTGGTTGAAGAGAAAAACCGACCAAAATGCGGAAGGCAAATGGAAGGGAGGTTTTGGGGAAATTGGAAGGGCCTACGCTTATTTTGTTTGATACAATGCAAAGTCAATCTAGTGGAAAACACATACTTAGCCTACATGGAATAAGGAAATACACTATTTAAAAGATATATCGTGACCTGCGTGTATGTTCTATGAAATTAATTAGGAGGACGGCTGCGACCATTATTTACATTACCAGGATGTTACCATACCAAAACCATACTCTTCACATCCGTTACCCTTCCTCCAAAATTGTTACACTCCTCAAAACCCGTTACACTTCTCAAAACCCGTTACACTTCTCAAAATCGTTACACTGCACCCTCCTTTCTTCAGGCACGTTCTCGGGCCTACTAGACTTAACTGAGTGTGACATGTAGGTGTAATTCCCTCTACAATTAACCTGACCCTGAGTGTGACAATTTTAAAACACAAATAAGTATGTCCCCCTATTGCATTGCATCCTGTCTAACAGACTCAAGCCCACAGCTAACCGAATTACGGAATTATTCTGAAACTATACATTTACGGTGGGGAGCATTATTTACAATGACGTGATTTCTTATTTACAACGCAACCCAGGACCTGTGTGTTTTTTTCTTTTCTTTTTAGGGAACAAGAGAAAGAAATTCCTGTTGGGAGGGAGGAGACAGCACGCATTGCATCGATGCACCAGTACCAATACCACCAAAGCACCCAAAAGCACCACCAGCACCACAAAGCACCACTCGGTGCGCAGTCACCATGGTTCATAATAAACACAACAAAACAACTGGTGGTGGTCTTCTCCTTGTCTGCTGGGCCGATGTTCTTCCTGACGTCTTCTGGCTTCATGCGGCCGAGGTCCGCAAGCAAGATTCCCTGGCCACTATGGCCGGTCTCCAACAGAGGTGCTCTGCCCCAGAACCTGGGGTCCATCAAGTGGTACTTGGCCGCCGAACAGCGGTCCATAAAGTGGTACATCAACGCAATGCGTGCTGGTTCTGGGAATCTCGGGCGCACAATGGCCACCTCACGCACGCTCCCCTCGGCACCCAATGGCGCACAGGTCATGTGGGAGACAAAAGAAAGACAATTGAGCGAGGGGTAAGGTCACAAGGGTACACGTCAAACAAGGCAATGCAAGGTGAAATGCGTACGGAGGGCGAAGTGAGAAAGCTCGTCCCTACCGTACGTCACCCCCCTGTCACCTACACTACCCTTGCTCTTACCCCATATTTACAAAATCTACCCATTTACAAATTCGTCACTACTGTCACGTCTTCCCCATATTTCCCTTATACCAAATTCGTCACCACAATCCCTCTACTTCAAAATTTGCCATCACCAAATTCATCATCAATCCTCATAAGGAGGCAGAGATGGAACATCAAAGCACAATGTCACACCCACGTCATGATGCGTCTCACAACCCAAACATTTGCACAGTAAAAAATAATCAAACATGGCATGGTGTGGAGTACCTGTCACCTCAGGTGAGTGGATGCAGATGGTGTGAGGAGATCCTTCATCCTAACTATCCTCTAAATGATTTTAACACACTTTACACTACCCGGGGTCTTTCCCTGCCAATTCATTGGCCAACTTACACTATGGGTTCTAATAACCAATTCCCATTGGCCAAACTGTGGTGCTCCTCAATTTTGGGGTCTCACTCCCCCGATTCATCTCCCGGTGCTCTAGCACAATTTCTGGGCTGCGACGTGTACCTCTCCCAACAGGTCTACCCACCTGCACACCTCCACCACTGTAGTTGCCACCCGAGCTTACCTAGCTCCTCACCCTAACCTATCTAACTGGGGGCAGCCCCTCTCCTGGCTCTGTCACCCCTTGGTGCCCTCTGGCACTGGGCTACCCGGGTCCGTCCTCCGGATCCTCGGGCCCCATCCACACAACTACTACCGGCTCCCAGAGCCCACCTGCGGCCTCACCTGGCCGACATCCTTACAGTGGTGGAGTGCCCAAACCAACTACACACACTAACAGGCTACACGCCCAGCCATTTCCACAACACCAACGCACCCATCCACATACCATTCTGTCACCCGCACCACAGATGCCAATATCCAACTACAATTTACCTATACCCTCTACCTAACACTTACACTACCCGCCCCGGGTATCCGTGATGGGGGTCCACTCTTCCCCCATTCACACCTTCGCACCATCCACTCCACTCCACAATTTCCACCATACTCACTCCACGACCATCCATTCCAATACTCCATACCATTTATTCCATACACCTGCCCTCCATTCACCTGTCGTTGCACACCTGTGCAATCTCACCTGGTGCCACCTGCACCCTCCTTTCTTCCTGGACCACTTGGTCATCACAATACACAATCACCATCACTCACTCATACACTGCTCCATCCACCTGTTCAGTTGCACACCTGTGCAATCACACCTGTTCAATCACTCCCACACACGGCATCATCTCAGCTAACTCCTCCCCTCTGAAACTTGCGCTTCCCAGTCGTCCCTTTAAACTATTGCGCTCCCACGTCATTATCAACCACACTAACCTACCTGCGTCCCCACTACAGGTATCAGTCACTAACTAACCTTATCGTTACCTAAGGTCATCTTCGCTAGATCCCTATCATTATCCAAGCCCTCCCTGGCTCGTTTTCACTGCCATAAACCCCATAATCTATAGCGCATTTGCCCCCACCTGTGAGGGATGGTGGATTTGCCATCCCACCACATCGGGGGTCTCTCACTACCAATTTCGCTCGTCCAAATCCAACAATTCAAAAATTTTCCATTTACTGCCAATTCTATTCACTTTTCTAAATTTCGTTTCAAATCACTACTATCACTATCACCATCACCCGTCTACTTATTACATCCTCTCGGTGCGCCAATTCACATCACCCGTCTACTTATTACATCCTCTCGGTGCGCCAATTCACATCTACAGCCCGGCTTCGTACAGCCGAGCAATGAACGCGGGTCGTTTTTTTTTTGCCAGCGGCTGGATACGTCCCGCATTCGGGGCAGGGACGGAGGCTTACCCGGGCCGAGATCCCATGCACCACTTCGGCGTGGAGCCATCCAATGTCCCGATCTCGACCTGCCGGCACGTCTCAATAGAAAGTGGTCGCCATGACGACCCTTCCTATCGAGCTGCCCGCTCCGCCTTGTGGAGCCCGGACGCGGCCGCTCCACGCGAGGCCCAGCGTGGATCGCGCACGGCGGTCCTTTCGAACCCGCCGTGGCTCGGATCTCCGCTGGTTCTCGCGGCACGCGAAGCCCGGCACGCACCGAGGGCCCGATCCGGCTAAAAGTCGACCTAACCTTTAACCCGGTTACCGTCGACGCTTCACCTGCAGGCTTACATGCATACGCTACCTCTTTCTTGCTCATACATGCAGCCGTTCCCATTCTCCTCGTACCTTTCCTTTCACACCTCGGTACACTCACTCCGCTCACCGACTTGGTCACACACCTGACCACCGAACACTTTGGCACACATTCGTCGCCCGCACACCTCACCAATACACCTCTTCGCGCCCCCTCCTCGGTCACTTCCTCTGTGACAATCACAGGTGTGCCCTCATTCGCACACCCAACCACGTGCCTCACTACCAACTCAAATGTGCCTTCCCACACACGCTCTACCATTCCAGGTGTGCATCCTTCCATCCCAGGTGTACATCCTCGCTCACCTGTCACAACCAGCTCACTCTCCTTGTCACTCTCCCTACTCTCACCACCACTCTTGACAGCGCACTCACCCTTACTTTCGACGGCACACTCTTTCCTCATGCACCCGTCCGTTACACACCTTTCTCGCGCACACTCTCCCGTTACACCCTCTGTAACACTCACCACAGACGTACACTTTCTCGTTACATCCTCTGTAACACTCACCACAGGTGTACACTCTCTCGTTACTTCCTCCGTAACACTCACCACAGGTGTACACTCTCTCGTTACTTCCTCCGTAACACTCACCACACCGCGCTTCCATGTACCCCCTCGCACACGCGCTTCGACCGGCTCACTCCTGACGGCACACTCACTCCTCGGCGTGCACTTTTTCCTCACACACCCCATGGTCGGACATTCTCGCACACCTCTTTTTTCGCACACCTGACCTGTCACACACTTCACCAACGGCCTTTCACGAACACCCGGATCCAAACCAATCCCCAAGCCGACTGAATCTCCCCTCACATCATGTACATTGCCACTCACCTCCGTACCTCGTCGCACCTCCTCTGCCACCTGCAAACTTTTTATTTGGTTAGTGAGCACTGCATCATGATTTGAACACAGACCTTGTACATATTCCATGACTTCCTCCTTTATCTCCCTCTTAGTTTCCCTCCGTCTCTTCTTAATTTCACTCACCCCTTCTTCCACTTCCTCTACTTTTTGTTTAACCTCTTTTATTTCTCGGTGCGTCTCCTCAAGTTCGTCCTCTAAGGCTACCGTGACCGTCTCTATGTGCATCCTCACCTGCCGGTCCTTTGTCTCCATTATCTCTGTCACCTCCTCCACCCTCATTGTCAGTTCCTCCCGTACCATCTGACATTGCCTCTGCGTCGCTATTAATTCGTTTTTAATTTCTTTTTGTGTCGCCTTTAACCCTCCTAGTACCGCAGTGTTCTTTTGAACCTGCTCCACTAACTTAGTTTGTCCCTCTGTCAGCTGCTCCACCTCCTCCGTCAGATCTTCTATTCCCCCCTGTAACTTTGCCGTATTATTTCTCACCTCTTTCTCTATACGCTTTTCGCCTCGCTTTACCTCCTCGCGCAGCCCCGAGACCTCCTCACTCACCCCTCGTCGTATTTCCTCCATCTGGTTCCCCATCTGTTCGATTTCCCGGGCGGATTGTTCCCCTATTTCCCGCAATTTGTCCTCCATCCTATTTTCTAACCCCATTAACCCATTTTTCACCCCCTCTAACTGATTCTCCTGGGCAGCCATTCTGTTTTCCACCCCCGTTAACCCATGTTTCACCCCTTCTATCCCATTGTCTAACCCCTCAAATTTCTTGTCTAATCCCTCAAATTTCTTGTCTAATCCCTCAAATTTCTTTTCTAATCCCTCACCGGTACCCCTCGCTTCGTCCCTCATTACCCCCATTTGGCCCTCCAATCGCTCACCCTGAGCATCCATCCGGTTCCCCATTACCCCCATTTGGTTTCCCATTACCCCCATTTGCTCACTCTGAGCATCCATCCGGCCCTCCAATCGCTCACTATTCTGGGCCATAAGGGCCTTCATTTGTATAAAAAAAAGGTTCAAATCCATTGGCATCTCCGGTTCGACTACCGCGACCATGGGCGTGGCTAAATGTGGCGCCGCTGTAATCACGTGCGCTAGAGCGCCATTTTGTGCACCTGAAATTCCCGCAACCACATTGCCATTTTCCTCCTCCCTTTCTTCCACATACATTTCCCCTGGTTCCTGGGTTACCCCTAACCCGTCTATCTCCCCCACCGACATCCGATCGCCTTGATTGTCCATGGCGCGATCTAAAAATTCGGGTTTTATAAAACAACACAATTTCGTCCGCTTTATAATTTTGAGCGCGTGCAGCGCGCTCCGGGTCGATCTCACTCCCCGACACCAATTGTTACGGTACTAACACAATTGGTGTCCAAAATTTGGGCTAAATAAATTTAGTCCCAGGTTCGAATCCCATCTCCTGACTACCAATTGTTACGGACACGGTTTTTGGATGTTATTTTACCGAGCGGTGGTGTATTTAACCGCGTCCGAACAGTTACTCCCCGATTAGAACCCGATTCCAACCGAACGTTGACTAATCGCGCTACAGATATTCAATTGGGAAACCTCTAAAGCGACCGAAAGAGAAGAAGAGAGAAGAAAGACAGAGTTTGGAGGAAGAACAGATTTATTATACACACACAAGCAATATTTTAGAGCGACCAATATTATTTACAGCAATAGATGGAAAAGAGCAGTCACACAGTGCATTGTTAACTTATTCTATTTCATTTACTTAATCCCCAAGACAAACGAGTAGGACAGGACGTTCACACTCACACGGTGGATATTGCAGGCAGATAATGGCTCGAGGTTGATTGCTTGAGAGGAAGGCAAGGTCGGAGGCAGCAGCTTTCAACCCCTCGCGGTTTTGGCGGGAAAACCTCCGTCGCGTATCCGCGGCCGTCACGCGCTGGCTCGGCACACCTGCTCCTCTTCCTGGGGTGGAGCCGTCTCCCTCCGTTCAGCGCGTCTCTCCAACGACAGGGGATATTGCAGGCAGGTAGGTAGGGCTTGCGGTGGATTGCGCTCCTCTTCCAGGTCATCCCCCAGCGTATCTCTCAAGGCCTCTCCTTGGTGCAGCCTCGTTGCTCCTCTCCAGCTCATCTCCAGTCATCTCTCATCTGGACTGCTAAAGCAGTCCCCTGCAGTCGCTTTTATCACCTCCGGCGGAATTAAGCCGCCGGCTCCGAGGGCACGCCTACCGGGTCACTCACCGCGGTGTTGATTGGCTGTTAGGGCCGGTTCACTCCTGCCCTCTTCTGACGAGGTGGAGCCACGCCTTTCTTCTCCAACCTTACCTCGTGGCCAATGGTGGTTGAAGAGAAAAACCGACCAAAATGCGGAAGGCAAATGGAAGGGAGGTTTTGGGGAAATTGGAAGGGCCTACGCTTATTTTGTTTGATACAATGCAAAGTCAATCTAGTGGAAAACACATACTTAGCCTACATGGAATAAGGAAATACACTATTTAAAAGATATATCGTGACCTGCGTGTATGTTCTATGAAATTAATTAGGAGGACGGCTGCGACCATTATTTACATTACCAGGATGTTACCATACCAAAACCATACTCTTCACATCCGTTACCCTTCCTCCAAAATTGTTACACTCCTCAAAACCCGTTACACTTCTCAAAACCCGTTACACTTCTCAAAATCGTTACAATATATATATATATATATATATATATATATATATATATATTGTTACGGACGCGGTTAAAGATGTTATTTTGACCGAGCGGTGGTATTACCGCGACCGAACAGTTATTCCCCGACTAGAACCCGATTCCACCCAAACGTTGGCCGTATCGCACTGCGGCTGCTCAATATGGAAACCTCTAAAGCGATCGAATACAAAGAGGAAAAGGAATAAGACGAGAAGACGTACAGAAGAGTAATTGGATTTATTATTTACACATATAAGTAGGAAGAAAGCAGTCACGTTTATTTACAGACGAGATAAGATACACAGTGCAACGCCAGCTTACCTACAGTCTTAATTAACCCAGGGACAGAACAAACAAGGACAGACTCACGCGGGGAATGATGATAGGACTGGCGGGAGATGGATGGCTGGCGGGATAGGGAGGTCCAACTGGTTCTGCAGCTGATCGACTCGTGGGCAGCCGCCGCTCCTTCGCGGCCCTGCTCCAAACTGCCGTCCAGGCCTCACGCTGCTGTGGCTGCAGTTTCGGTGGCTCCAGCTGCAGCAAATGCAGTTTCAGTGGCTCGAGCTGCAGCAAGTGCAGTTTCGGTGGCTCGAGCTGCAGTGAGTGCAGTTTCGGTGGCTCGAGCTGCAGTTCAACCCTGGACTTCTTCTCGTCTCTCTGTCAAAGCTCATCTCCTCTTGGAAACGCCCTGCCTGCGGGTTATATAGGCCCCGCCCCTCAACCTTCGCGATCCTCCTCGATGTTTCTCTCCACACCCTCTCCAAGTCCAACCCCTTGTCCGTGGTTGGTTGAGTGGGGCTGACTCACTCCTCCCCTCTATGACGAGGTGGGGACCCACCTTTCTTCCCCAACCCTGCCTCGTGGTCAATGGCGGATGAAGAGAAAACCGCCCAAAATGCATTTGGCAATGCGAATGGCAATTGACGAAAAGGGGGAATGGAAGTTTTGGGAATGGGAATGAAGGGAATCTATCTCTTTCACTGGTGCAATGGAGTATTTCAATTAATGGGAGACACAGCCTTACCCTAAAACACATAATAAGATATAACTATCGAACAGGGGTATTCTATGATTGGCTGTGGTGTGGGTGCTCTATGGACTAATTATGGGACGCCCTTTGACCTTTACACAGCTCCGGAGGCAGGAGGCGCAGAATAAACAATAATAATAATACACACAATCAAAGAAAAATACAGTCCTCATATCTGCAACACTGCACCCTCCTCCTCTTAGGCACGTCCCGGGCCTACAACCTTTATTTAGTGTGACACGTAGGTGTAGTTCCCTCTACTTTTAACCTGACCCTGAGTGCGACAGTTTTTAAAACATAAATAAATGTGTCCCGCTGCTCCATTGCACCCTGCCTAACAGACTTACGCCCACAGTTAACCGAATTGCGGAATGGTCTTCAAACTACACACTGACGGTGGGGAGCATTATTTACAATGACTCTGCTTTTATTTACAAAACTAACCCAGGACCTGTAATTGTTCTTTCTGGGGGGGGAGACAGTCTGCTCTGCATCAATGCACCATGAAAGCACCCAAAAACGCATCAACACACCCCCAAGCACCAATCGGTGCAGTCACCACAGTTCATCAGTGTTCAATGCATGTTCAATAATAAAAATAAATCAACAAACCCTAACCCTGCAGGTGATCTCTTGCTCTTCGGCTCCCTCTGCTGGTTATTATTATTGTCTTCCAGTTGTTGTCATTCTTTCATTTTCTTACTGGCGGCCTATTTGAACTGAAAAATGCACCCAATGTGTCCTTTTTATTTTATTTTATTTATGGCCCACAGGGCCGACTACGTGTGGTTCACCTGTGGGGCATCGGTGCCCTGTGGCCAAGGTCCGCCAGCAAGATTTCGGGCCCTCATGGCCGGTTCCAGCAGAGGGGCCATGCCCCAACCCATGGGGTCCATCAGTGGTGCTCGGCCACAGGCATGTGGTCCATAATGTGGTGCATCGATGCAGACAGCTGGTTCTGGGAATTTCGGGCGCACAATGGCCGACCCACGCACGCTCCCCTCGGCGCCCAATGGCGCACAGGTCATGTGGGAGACAAAAGAGACAAATGAGCGAGGGGTAAGGTCACAAGGGTACACATCAATAAGGCAATGCAAGGCGAAATGCGTACGGAGGGCGAAGTGAGCAAGCTCGTCCCTACCGTACGTCACCCCCCTGTCACCTACACTACCCTTGCCCTTACCCCATATGTACAAAATCTACACATTTACAAATTCGTCGCTAATGTCTCGTCTCCCCATATTTCTCCAATACCAAATTCGTCACCACAATCCCTCTACTTCAAAATTTGCCATCACCCAATTCGTCATCAATCCTCATAAGGAGGAAGAGATGGAACAACAAAGCACAATGTCACACCCACGTCATGATGCGTCTCACAATCCAAAACATTTGCATCAAAAATAATTAAACATGGCATGGTGTGGAGTACCTGGCACCTCAGGTGAGTGGATGCAGATGGTGCGAGGAGACTTCATCCTAACTATCCTCTAAATGACATTAATACACGTTACACTACCCGGGGTCTTTCCCTGCCAATCCATTGGCCAACTTACACTATGGGTTCTAAAAACCAATTCCCATTGACCAAACTGTGGTGCTTCTTAATTTGGGGTCTCACTCCCCCGATTCATCTCCCGGTGCCCTTGCACAATTTCTGGGCTGAGACGTGTAGCTCTCCCAGCAGGTCTACCCACCTGCACACCTCCACCACTGCAGTTGCCACACGAGCTTACCTGCTCCTCACCCTAACCTATCTAACTGGGGAAGGCCCCTCCTGGCTCTGTCACCCCTTGGTGCCCTCTGGCACTGGGCTACCCGGGTCCGTCCTCCGGATCCTCGGGCCCCATCCACAACAACTCTACCGGCTCCCAGAGCCCACCTGCGGCCTCACCTGGCCGACATCCTCACAGTGGTGGAGTGCCCAAACCAACTACACACACTAACAGGCTACACGCCCAGCTATTTCCACAACACTAATGCACCCATCCAATCACCATTCTCTCACCTCGCACCACAGATGCCAATATCCAACCACAATTTACCTATACCCTCTACCTAACACTTACACTACCCGCCCCGGGTATTCGTGATGGGGGTCCACTCTTCCCCCATTCACACCTCCGCACCATCCACTCCACTCCACAGTTCCCATCCTACTCACTCCACGACCATCCATTCCAATACCCCATATATTCCACACTCCATGTCTTCCACACAACCATTTATTCCATACACCTGTTGGTGCACACCTGTGCACTCACACCTGGTGCCACCTGCACCCTCCTTCCTTCCTGGACCATTTGGTCATCACAATACACATCACCTTTACTCACTCATACACTGCTCCATACACCTGTTCGGTTGCACACCTGTGCAATCACACCTGTTCAATTACACCTGTTCCTCACACACTGCTCAATACACTTGAATACACCTCCAACACTCACACGGCATCATCTGAACTACCTGTTGCCCTGATAACTTAGTGCTCCCCGTCTTCCCTTTAAACTAAGCACATACCACGTCATTATTATCCACTCTAATCTACCTGCGTCCCCACTACAGGTATCCTTGTCACTAACTAATCTTAACGTTACCTAATGTCATCTTCTAGGGCCCTACACACAATATCCTAACCCACCCGGGCTAGTTTTCACTGCCATAAACCCCATAAGTCTAGTGCTCCTTTGCCCCCCACTGTGAGGGATGACAGAGTTGCCATCCCACCACATGGGGGACGTTCCCACTATCATCCCCCCCAGTCCTCTGACGCTACGAGCCCCCGTCGCAAGAGGTACTGGGTCCTGCCTCGGCATCTAGAGCCGAGGCGATCCATGAGGGTGCCTGCTCGCCGGCATAAGGTCTTATCCGGTCGGCATGGACGATCCGAGGGGGGGCCCGTGGCCCCATTTTGATTTTAATGACCACTCACAGATTTGCGACAGGACGACTCCCGGGCCTTGCCAGGGGGAGGTGAGTTTTTGGCACCTGCCCTTCCGCCTCCGGGGATTAAAGAACCAAATCTTCATCCCCGGAGCGTATTGACTCCCCTGGCTCCGGTCGTCGTACCTGCGCTTCATCTTGGCCCCCGCCAGATGGAGCTGGCGGCGGGCGAAGGCATGGACCCGCTCCATGCCTTCCTCCAGGTGACGTGCGTAACCCTCCCTCGGCGGTGTATCCGTGGTGTCTGGCATGGGACCGCATAGCAAGTCGGCGGGAGCCCGTAACTCCCGCCCATACATAAGCAACGCTGGACTGCATGCGGTGGCCCCGTGCTGGCTAGTTCGGTAGGCCATCAACAGGTACGGGAGATGTTCGTCCCAGTCATCCTGACGGGTGGTGATGAACAATGCCAGTTGTTGGATCAATGTTCGATTGAACCTTTCCACCATCCCGTCAGATTGTGGCTGCAAGGGCGTGGTTTTGGTTTTTCGAATTGACAGGAGTCTGCACACATCTTTTAATAATTGACTCTCAAAATTTCGTCCCTGATCGGTGTGCAGCTCCTGTGGAATCCCGTGCCGACATACAAATCCTTCTACGAAGGCCTGCGCCACAACCCCGGCTTCTTGGTTGGGGAGGGCGTAGGCCTCCGGCCACTTGGTGAAATAGTCCATTACAACGAGGATATACTTATTACCTTGGCGGGTGATGGGCAGCGGTCCTAGAATATCCATAGCCACCCGCTCAAGGGGGGCCCCCACCTGATGTAATTGAAGGGGGGCCCTCATCCTCTGTGCTGGTCCCTTTTTGGCAGAACAGGCGTCGCATCTCCGACACCAGTCCTGTATGTCGCGCCCCATATTCACCCAATAGAACCTCCGGCGGATCCGATATATTGTCTTTGTCCTGCCCAAATGGCCGCCGGAGCGGGTACCATGCACCTGTTGTAATATGACGTTCTTGAATTTGTCAGGGACTATCACCAGCCAGGAAGTTCTATCAGAGGGAACCTCCACCCACTTGCGATATAAGATGTTGCCTTTCAACTCCAGGGTCTGCCACTGAGCCCAATACGCCTTTGTTTGCGCCCCGAGGGGGGTGACCTCTTCCCCCTTTGGTCTTTGCCCCAATTTGACCCAATTGAACACCGGCCCCAGGACAGGATCCTCCTGCTGGGCCGTGCTCCAAGCCAATTCTCCAAATTCCTCGTCCGCGGTTAGTGGCAAAATTGGCCCTCTCACCCGGGTTGCCCGGACGACGAGAATCGGGGCAGAATCGCCCAATTGCTCCCTCTCCTCGTGGCTCGCACAAAATTTGCAGTTTTCCCCCAGACAAGGATGCCGAGAGAGTGCGTCCGCATTACCATGGGCCTTCCCGGCCCTATGGGTCACATTGAAATCGTACTGCTGCAACTTTTCCAACCACCTTGCAATTTGGCCCTCCGGTTCCTTGAACTGAAGGAGCCATTGCAGGGAGGAATGGTCAGTTCGAACCGAAAATTTCCGCCCGTACAGGTACGGGTGGAAAAGCTTCATGGCAGCCAGCATAGCCAATAACTCTTTGCGAGTGACACAATAATTTCGCTCGGGCCTACTTAAGGCCCGACTATAGTAACCAATCACTCTCTCCACGCCCTCCTGTGTCTGAGACAAAACTGCGCCCAATCCTTCCTGGCTCGCATCCGTGTCCAGGGTAAATGCCCCCTCACTAGTGGGGTAAGCTAGAAGGGGTGCGGATGTTAGACACCCCTTCAATTTTTGGAAGGCCTCGTGGCACTCCCGCGTCCAATTAAATCGCGTCCCCTTCTCCGTAAGCCGGTGGAGGGGACGGGCCAACTCCGCAAATTTTGCCACAAAGCGCCGGTAGTAGGAGCAGAGTCCTAAGAATCCCCGCACCTCTTTGATGGTACGTGGTGCGGGCCACTCCTCTACCGCTTTAATTTTGTCTGGGTCCGTTTTTACCCCCTCGCAGCCGATCACGTGACCTAGATAGGCCACCTCTCTTGCAAACAAAGTGCACTTACTCGGGTTCAGCTTTAACCCTGCCTGTCTGAGGCACCCGAACACCTGGTCCAAATTAGCTAACGCCTGGGGGAAGGTCTTGGCATGTACCAGGACGTCATCCAGGTATACCAGGCATGATTGCCATGGCATGCCGCCTAGCACATGCTCCATTAATCTCTCAAAGGTGGCGGGGGCGTTACACAAACCAAACGGCATCACAGTGAACTGATACAGCCCCTTACCTGTGGAAAATGCCGTTTTCTCCTTCCCTGTCCGATCCATCTCCACCTGCCAATACCCACTCTTGAGGTCCAAAGTTGTGAACCAATTTGAGCCCGCAACGGCATCGAGGGTGTCATCAATCCTTGGCAGGGGATATGAGTCCTTGAGTGTCACGTTGTTTAGCTGGCGATAGTCCACACAGAACCGCGTGGTCCCATCCTTCTTTTTGACCAGCACAGCAGGTGACATCCAAGGACTTCCCGAGGGCTCGATCACGCCTGCGTCGAGCATTTTTTCAACCTGCTCGTCAGCTTCCGCCCTCTTGCTCCAAGGGAGCCGTCGGGCGGCCTGACGAATAGGCCGGGCCTCACCGGTGTGGATCTGATGTTTCACCAGGCCCGTACGTCCAATATCCTCGGTGGACAAGGAGAAGAGGTCCAAATGGGACCCAACCAGTTTGTGTAAGGCCTCCCTCTGGGTACCTCCCAACTCTACGCTACTACGATTTACCATCTCGCAAATGGGATCGGGCCAATTCCTAGAACTTATTGAAGGCTCCCCCTGGGGCCGGCTCGGCTGGATGTTCTCGCCCCTCACTGACGCGACTTCTCTAACTGGGGTGCAGCCAGCTATCTTCGTGCCCCTTACTATAGTGCGTGGTTCTGTGCTAATATTAATTACTCGGACGGCCACTACCGGCCCGTCCGTTTTTACAAGGGTGCGGCCCACGATTAAACCAGGTATGGATCGCGCTGCCACCGGTTCGACCAGGCCGCAGGATTCATGCCATGTCGGGCGGGCTGACCATCGGGCCGGCACTATGGCCTCGGCCCCCGGAGGGATGGTCACGGCCTCAGGAGCCTCCAGCTCCACCCTCTCGGCCGTGCTCACTCCCTCCAATGGTAGCTCCTCCACCCCCCATTGCAGGATTCCCCGGCCCAAGTCGATTTTACAACCGCCGGCAGTCAACAAATCCAACCCTATTAAGCATGGGTCGCACACCTCCGCCACCCAAACCTCTATCTCTTGCTTTACCGATCCCAACTTGAGGGTCACAAAACCACGCCCTATGATCGGAGCCGTTGCCTCGGTAGCCAGCTGCAAGCTATGATTTTCCAAACGCTGGATTTTACCCCAGCCGTCTGCACTCGAATTAAGGACCACGGGGCTGATGATCGTGGCGCTGGCTCCCGTGTCCACCACGGCGTCTACCCCCACGCCGGCAATTTTGCACCGAATTGTCAAACTACCCGTTCCAATTTGGCCACAATGAATGACCTGTCGCGTCAACGAGGGCTTCTCCCCATCCCCTACTGCCGAACACCGCCCTGCATGTCCGGCACGTTCTAGTTTCCCGGGCCCTGGCGGGGGGGGGGGGGGGGGGGGGGTGTCTGAGGTCGGCTAGGCAGATCGATACGGGGCGGAGTTGAGGGCATCGGTGGGGAACGTCCCAGCGCGGAGCTCGACACTCCCACGCACGGTGACCCATCCGAGCACAATTATAGCACCTCACCTGGTAAGGTGCTTGCCTCCGGTATTCCAAATTCCCCCCCCCTGTATGTCCGAATTGGGGTACTCTGTCGGGGACTACCGGGGGCCACCACTGGGGCCGCCTGCCATGGTTCAGGTCCCGCTAGACGCCGATCCACCAGCCTCCGAACCATGCTCTCCAGGTCAGGGCCCCCGTCGGGGGCGGGCCCCCTTAGGGGGCCGCCCCCCATCTCGGGCCCCACCTGACGCACCGCCACTGCATGGCGCTCGCCTCCCCGGGCCAGGGGCCTCGCTGCTTCCCAACGGGCTGCAGCGTCGGCCGCCTGACTCATGGTCTGCGGGCACCACATGGCGAGCTGTTGTCGGAGCTCCAGATCCGGAAGGGCCTGAATAAAGTGATTCAGCGCCAGGCTTTCCTGGGAACTCGCTGCCATGTCCGCGTGTGCAATCCCTACTGCGCGGCGAATATCGTGAGCAAGTTCCCCGATGGTCTCCTGGGGCTTGCGTTTACGCTGCGCAAGTTGAGCTTTAACAGGCTCGCTTTGCTGCTCAATACCGAAACGGTTAATTGAAGCCGCACGGAGAGCTGGCAGGGTGAGAGCACCCGGTGGTAAAGCTGTCAGTACCTCCGCCGCCGCACCGCGCAGTGCCCCTACCAGGTGTACTCCACCTTCGTCCGGATTCCAACCGTTGCCTTTACACACGTACTCAAACTGTGCCAGGTACGCCCTCAAATCACTCTTGCCGTCATACGGCGCGAGTGGGACTTTGTGGGCGCCCGAAGGTCGGACCCCGCGCGTCACTCCCTGCGGGATCAACGCGGGACCAAACCGCTCGGGCTCCCACAGTACGCTATTCCCGGGGGGCTCCCGCGCGTCCCCCGTTCCTCCAAACACTACCCCCCGTGGTGTCGATGCCTGGGTCGCCCTGCCGCAACCCGCTACCCACTCCATACCCGCACATTCTTGCTCACCTGCACCCCCCTCACTCCCCATAGCCAGACCTCCTTGTATACCTCCTCTTTCCACACACTCCGGACCAGTCATACACCTCACCATTGGTCCCTCACGAACACCCGGGTCTAAATCAACCCCCAAGCCGTCTGAAGCTCCCCTCACATCATATACATTTCCGAATATATCGCCACTCACCCTGACACCTCGTCTCCGCACCTCCTCTGCCACCTGCAAACTCTTTATTTGGTTAGTGAGCACCTCATCACGATTCGAGCACAGACCTTGTACCAATTCCATCACCTCCTCCTTTATTTCCTTTTTAGTTTACCTTCGTCTCTTCTTAATTTCACTCACCCCTTCTTCCACCTCCTCTAATTTTTCCTTTACTTCCTTCATCTCCCGGTGCGCCCCCTCTATCTCTTCCTCTAACGCCACCTTAACCGTTTCTATGTGCGTCCTCACCTCTCGGTCCTTCGTCTTCATTACTTCTGTCACCTCTTCCAACTTCTTCGTCAACCCCTCATGTACCATCTGACATTCCTTCTGTGTCGCTATTAATTCGTTCTTAATGTCTTTTTGTGTCGCTTTTAACCCCCCGATTATTGCCGTGTTCTTTTCCACTTGGTCCACTAGTTCCTTTTGTCCCACTGTCAACTGTTCTACTCCCTTCGTCAGACCCTCTATTCCCCCCTGTAACCTAGCCGTATTATTCCTCACCTCTTTCTCTATACGCTTTTCGCCTCGCTTTACCTCCTCGCGTACCCCCGAGACCTCCTCACTTACACCTCGTCGTATCTCCTCTTTCATCTCCTCCCTCTCTTTTGTAGATGCTACCCTCATCTGTCCCAATTCATCCCTCTGAGCATCCAATTTACTTTCTCACCCGATTTTCACCTCTTCTATCTGGTTCCCCATCTGTTCGATTTCCCGGGCGGATTGCTCCCCTATTTCCCGCAATTTGTCTTCCATCCTATTTTCTAACCCCATTAACCCATTTTTCACCCCCTCTAACTGATTCTCCTGGGCAGCCATTCTATTTTCCACCCCTGTTAACCCATTCTTTACCTCTTTTATCCCGTTGTCTAACCCCTCAAATTTGTCGTCTAACTTCCCAAATTTCTTGTCTAATCCCTTAAAATTATTGTCTAACCCCTCAAATTTAGCTTCGAGCCGTTCCCCCATTTCTCCCATTTTGCCCCCCATTTCGCCCCCCATTACCCCCAATTGCTCACTCTGAGCCCTTATTTGCTCACTCTGAGCATCCATTCGGTTCCCCATTTGCTCACTCTGAGCCTTCATTTGCTCACTCTGAGCATCCATCCGGTTCCCCATTTTGGCTTCTAGCCTGTCCATAAGGGCTCCCATTTGTAACACAAACAGGTCCGAATCCCCCAGCAGCGCTGCTACGGTCACGGGCGCGGCTAGATTTGGTGCCGCTGTAACCGCGTGCGCAAAGGCGCCATTTTGCGCGCCTGAAACCTCGTGCGCGAGGACGCCATTTTGCGCGTCTGATACTCCCTCAACCACATTGCCAATGTTCTCCTCTACTTCGTCCCTCTGATCCTGGGTTACTCCTAACCCCTCCTCCAGCTCACCCACCGGCATCCGATCGCCTTGACCAGCCATGGCGCGATTTCAAAATTCGGGTTTTTGTAAAACAACACAAATTTCCAGCAGCTTGTAATTTTGAGCGCGTTAAGCGCGCTTCGGGTCCGTATCCCACTCCTGACACCAATTGTTACGGACGCGGTTAAAGATGTTATTTTGACCGAGCGGTGGTATTACCGCGACCGAACAGTTATTCCCCGACTAGAACCCGATTCCACCCAAACGTTGGCCGTATCGCACCGCGGCTGCTCAATATGGAAACCTCTAAAGCGACCGAATACAAAGAGGAAAAGGAATAAGACGAGAAG
Organism: Myxine glutinosa; assembly: GCF_964187855.1. Classification (NCBI taxonomy): domain Eukaryota; kingdom Metazoa; phylum Chordata; class Myxini; order Myxiniformes; family Myxinidae; genus Myxine; species Myxine glutinosa. The sequence continues at coordinate 181,789,917 of NC_136264.1, forward strand.
ACGTACAGAAGAGTAATTGGATTTATTATTTACACATATAAGTAGGAAGAAAGCAGTCACGTTTATTTACAGACGAGATTAGATACACAGTGCAACGCTAGCTTACCTACAGTCTTAATTAACCCAGGGACAGAACAAACAAGGACAGACTCACGCGGGGAATGATGATAGGACTGGCGGGAGATGGATGGCTGGCGGGATAGGGAGGTCCAACTGGTTCTGCAGCTGATCGACTCGTGGGCAGCCGCCGCTCCTTCGCGGCCCTGCTCCAAACTGCCGTCCAGGCCTCACGCTGCTGTGGCTGCAGTTTCGGTGGCTCCAGCTGCAGCAAATGCAGTTTCAGTGGCTCGAGCTGCAGCAAGTGCAGTTTCGGTGGCTCGAGCTGCAGTGAGTGCAGTTTCGGTGGCTCGAGCTGCAGTTCAACCCTGGACTTCTTCTCGTCTCTCTGTCAAAGCTCATCTCCTCTTGGAAACGCCCTGCCTGCGGGTTATATAGGCCCCGCCCCTCAACCTTCGCGAACCTCCTCGATGTTTCTCTCCACACCCTCTCCAAGTCCAACCCCTTGTCCGTGGTTGGTTGAGTGGGGCTGACTCACTCCTCCCCTCTATGACGAGGTGGGGACCCGCCTTTCTTCCCCAACCCTGCCTCGTGGTCAATGGCGGATGAAGAGAAAACCGCCCAAAATGCAGTTGGCAATGCGAATGGCAATTGACGAAAAGGGGGAATGGAAGTTTTGGGAATGGGAATGAAGGGAATCTATCTCTTTCACTGGTGCAATGGAGTATTTCAATTAATGGGAGACACAGCCTTACCCTAAAACACATAATAAGATATAACTATCGAACAGGGGTATTCTATGATTGGCTGTGGTGTGGGTGCTCTATGGACTAATTATGGGACGCCCTTTGACCTTTACACAGCTCCGGAGGCAGGAGGCGCAGAATAAACAATAATAATAATACACACAATCAAAGAAAAATACAGTCCTCATATCTGCAACAATATATATATATAAATATATATATATATATATATATATATATATATATATATATATACACATATGTACACCCACACACATGCACACACATATACACACAGACACACACACACACACACACACACACACACACACACACACACACACACACACACACACACACACACACACATACAGATATACACACACACACACACACACACACTATCTCGGCAATTTGCCTTCTGTGGCGATACGTGAACGAAGCTTCGCCCCTCTCCCAAAATTGCTGACGACATACAAGTTAAACATTTAATCGTGACGACTGTCATCAAATGGAAAAGTCCACCACAAATTTTTAATATATCTCGCCATTTTCCCATCTGTTATTTTAGGCGGTGTATGACAGACCGTGCCGCGATTAAAAAAAAAAAAATCTGGGCAATTTCCCGTGTGTGCGTTAATGTTCTCAATTATTGCTGACTCAATTTGACTATTGCTGGCTGAATTTTCTCAATCTCAATTATTGCTGATTTTAGAGAGGGTCTAAAACCATCGATTCTTAAATGGAAGAAGTTTGGAACAACCAGGACTCTTCCTGGAGCTGGCCGCCCGGCCAACCTGAGCAATCGGGGGAGAAGGGCCTTGGTAAGAGAGGTGACCAAGAACCCGATGGTCACTCTGGCTGAGCTCCAGAGATCCTGTGTGGAGATGGGAGAAACTTCCAGAAGGACAACCATCACTGCAACACTCCAACGATCTGGGCTTTATGGCAGAGTGGCCAGACGGAAGCCTCTCCTCAGTGAAAGACACATGAAAGTTGAAAGACCACTTGGAGTTTGCAAAAAAGCACCTAAAGGACTCTCAGACTGAGAAACAAGATTCTGTGGTCTGATGAAACCAAGATTGAACTGTTTGGCCTCAATTCTAAGCATCATGTCTGGAGGAAACCAGGCACCGCTCATCACCTGCCCAACACCATCCCAACACCATCCCAACGGTGAATCATGGTGGTGGCAGCATCATGCTGTGGGGTGTTTTTCAGCAGCAGGGACTGGGGGACTGGTCAGGGTTGAGGGAACAATGAACGGAGAAAAGTACAGAGATATCCTTAATGAAAACCTGAAACAGAGCGCTCAGGACCTCAGACTGGGCTGAAGTTTCACCTTCCAACAGGACAATGACCTGAAGCACACAACCAAGACAAGGCAGGAGTGGCTTAGGGACAACTCTGTGAAGGTCCTTGAGTGGCCCAGCGAGAGCCCTGACTTGAACCAAATCGAACATCTCTGGAGAGACCTGAAAATGGCTTTCCACCGATGGTCCCCATCCAACCTGACAGAGCTTGAGAGGATCTGCAGAGAAGAATGGCAGAAAATCCCCAAATCCAGTACTAAGTACTGAGTTAAGGGTCTGAATACTTATGTCAATGTGATATTTCAGTTTTTTCTTTTTAATAAATTTGCAAAACTTTCTAAAATCCTGTTTTCTCTTTGTCATTATGGGGTATTGAGTGTAGATTGATGAGGGAAAAATGAAATTAAACGATTTCAGCATAAGTCTGCAACATAACAAAATGTGAAAAAAGTGAAGGGGTCTGAATACTTTCTGAATGCACTGTACATATATATATATACCATACTGCAGTCTGTATATCCCTGCCAAACACGATAAAGTCTTCCTGCCTCGGAAAAACCACTTTTCGCACTTGTGTTAGTGTTGAAAAACCACTTTTCGCACTTTTGTTGGTGCAGGAAACCACTTTTGCACTTGTATTAGTGTGGAAAAAACACTTTTTGCACTTGTGATAGTGTTGAAAAACCACTTTTCACACTTGTGTTAGTGTTGAAAAACCACTTTTCGCACTTGTGTTGGTGCAGGAAACCACTTTTGCACTTGTATTAGTGTGGAAAAAACACTTTTTGCACTTGTGATAGTGTTGAAAAACCACTTTTCGCACATGTGTTGGTGCAGGAAACCACTTTTGCACTTGTGATATTGTAGAAAAACCACTTTTCGCACTTGTGTTAGTGTTGAAAAACCACTTTTCGCACTTGTGTTGGTGCAGGAAACCACTTTTGCACTTGTATTAGTGTGGAAAAACCACTTTTCGCACTTGTGTTAGTGTTGAAAAACCACTTTTCGCACTTGTGTTAGTGTTGAAAAACCACTTTTCGCACTTGTGTTAGTGTTGAAAAACCACTTTTCGCACTTGTGTTGGTGCAAGAAACCACTTTTGCACTTGTATTAGTGTGGAAAAACCACTTTTCGCACTTGTGTTAGTGTTGAAAAACCACTTTTCGCACTTGTGTTAGTGTTGAAAAACCACTTTTCGCACTTGTGTTGGTGCAGGAAACCACTTTTGCACTTGTATTAGTGTGGAAAAAACACTTTTTGCACTTGTGTTAGTGTTGAAAAACCACTTTTCTCACTTGTGTTAGTGTTGAAAAACCACTTTTCACACTTGTGTTGGTGCAGGAAACCACTTTTGCACTTGTATTAGTGTGGAAAAAACACTTTTTGCACTTGTGATAGTGTTGAAAAACCACTTTTCGCACTTGTGTTAGTGTTGAAAAACCACTTTTCGCACTTTTGTTGGTGCAGGAAACCACTTTTGCACTTGTATTAGTGTGGAAAAACCACTTTTCGCACTTGTGTTAGTGTTGAAAAACCACTTTTCGCACTTGTGTTAGTGTTGAAAAACCACTTTTCGCACTTGTGTTGGTGCAGGAGACCACTTTTGCACTTGTATTAGTGTGGAAAAAACACTTTTTGCACTTGTGATAGTGTTGAAAAACCACTTTTCGCACTTGTGTTAGTGTTGAAAAACC
>NC_136264.1:181793926-182023926 GCF_964187855.1 Myxine glutinosa
GCACTTGTATTAGTGTGGAAAAAACACTTTTTGCACTTGTGATAGTGTTGAAAAACCACTTTTCGCACTTGTGTTAGTGTTGAAAAACCACTTTTCGCACTTGTGTTCGTGTTGAAAAACCACTTTTTGCACTTGTGATAGTGTTGAAAAACCACTTTTCGCACTTGTGTTAGTGTTGAAAAACGACTTTTCGCACTTGTGTTGGTGCAGGAAACCACTTTTGCACTTGTATTAGTGTGGAAAAACCACTTTTCGCACTTGTGTTAGTGTTGAAAAACCACTTTTCGCACTTGTGTTAGTGTTGAAAAACCACTTTTCGCACTTGTGTTAGTGTTGAAAAACCACTTTTCACACGTGTTGGTGCAGGAAACCACTTTTGCACTTGTGTTAGTGTTGAAAAACCACTTTTTGCACTTGTGTTAGTGTTGAAAAGCCACTTTTTGCACTTGTGATAGTGTTGAAAAACCACTTTTCGCATTTATGTTAGTGTTGAAAAACCACTTTTCGCACTTGTGTTGGTGCAGGAAACCACTTTTGCACTTGTATTAGTGTGGAAAAACCACTTTTCGCACTTGTGTTAGTGTTGAAAAACCACTTTTCGCACTTGTGTCAGTGTTGAAAAACCCCTTTTTGCACTTGTGATAGTGTTGAAAAACCACTTTTCGCACTTGTGTTAGTGTTGAAAAACCACTTTTCGCACTTGTGTTAGTGTTGAAAAACCACTTTTCGCACCTGTGGTGGTGCAGGAAACCACTTTTGCACTTGTATTAGTGTGGAAAAAACACTTTTTGCACTTGTGATAGTGTTGAAAAACCACTTTTCGCACTTGTGTTAGTGTTAAAAAACCACTTTTCGCACTTGTGTTAGTGTTGAAAAACCACTTTTCGCACTTGTGTTAGTGTTGAAAAACCACTTTTCGCACTTGTGTTAGTGTTGAAAAACCACTTTTCGCACTTGTGTTGGTGCAGGAAACCACTTTGCACTTGTGTTAGTGTTGAAAAACCACTTTTCGCACTTGTGTTGGTGCAGGAAACCACTTTTGCACTTGTATTAGTGTGGAAAAAACACTTTTTGCACTTGTGATAGTGTTGAAAAACCACTTTTCGCACTTGTGTTAGTGTTGAAAAACCACTTTTCGCACTTGTGTTCGTGTTGAAAAACCACTTTTTGCACTTGTGATAGTGTTGAAAAACCACTTTTCGCACTTGTGTTAGTGTTGAAAAACGACTTTTCGCACTTGTGTTGGTGCAGGAAACCACTTTTGCACTTGTATTAGTGTGGAAAAACCACTTTTCGCACTTGTGTTAGTGTTGAAAAACCACTTTTCGCACTTGTGTTAGTGTTGAAAAACCACTTTTCGCACTTGTGTTAGTGTGAAAAACCACTTTTCACACGTGTTGGTGCAGGAAACCACTTTTGCACTTGTGTTAGTGTTGAAAAACCACTTTTCGCACTTGTGTTAGTGTTGAAAAACCACTTTTCGCACTTGTGTCAGTGTTGAAAAACCACTTTTTGCATTTGTGATAGTGTTGAAAAACCACTTTTTGCACTTGTGTTAATGTTGAAAAACCACTTTTCGCACTTGTGTTAGTGTTGAAAAACCACGTTTCGCACTTGTGTTGGTGCAGGAAACACTTTTGCACTTGTATTAGTGTGGAAAAACCACTTTTCGCACTTGTGTTAGTGTTGAAAAACCACTTTTCGCACTTGTGTTAGTGTTGAAAAACCACTTTTCACACTTGTGTTAGTGTTGAAAACCACTTTTCGCACTTGTGTTGGTGCAGGAAACCACTTTTGCACTTGTGTTAGTGTTGAAAAACCACTTTTCGCACTTGTGTTAGTGTTGAAAAAACGACTTTTCGCACTTGTGTTGGTGCAGGAAACCACTTTTGCACTTGTATTAGTGTGGAAAAACCACTTTTCGCACTTGTGTTAGTGTTGAAAAACCACTTTTCGCACTTGTGTTAGTGTTGAAAAACCACTTTTCGCACTTGTGTTAGTGTTGAAAAACCACTTTTCACATGTGTTGGTGCAGGAAACCACTTTTGCACTTGTGTTAGTGTTGAAAAACCACTTTTCGCACTTGTGTTAGTGTTGAAAAACCACTTTTCGCACTTGTGTCAGTGTTGAAAAACCACTTTTTGCATTTGTGATAGTGTTGAAAAACCACTTTTTGCACTTGTGTTAATGTTGAAAAACCACTTTTCGCACTTGTGTTAGTGTTGAAAAACCACGTTTCGCACTTGTGTTGGTGCAGGAAACCACTTTTGCACTTGTATTAGTGTGGAAAAACCACTTTTCGCACTTGTGTTAGTGTTGAAAAACCACTTTTCGCACTTGTGTTAGTGTTGAAAACCACTTTTCACACTTGTGTTAGTGTTGAAAAACCACTTTTCGCACTTGTGTTGGTGCAGGAAACCACTTTTGCACTTGTGTTAGTGTTGAAAAACACTTTTCGCACCTCTGTTAGTGTTGAAAAAACACTTTTCGCACTTATGTTAGTGTTGAAAAACCACTTTTCGCACTTGTGTTGGTGCAGGAAACCACTTTTGCACTTGTGTTAGTGTTGAAAAACCACTTTTCGCACTTGTGTTAGTGTTGAAAAACCACTTTTCGCACTTGTGTCAGTGTTGAAAAACCCCTTTTTGCGACTTGTGATAGTGTTGAAAAACCACTTTTCGCACTTGTGTTAGTGTTGAAAACCACTTTTCGCACTTGTGTTAGTGTTGAAAAACCACTTTTCGCACTTGTGTTGGTGCAGGAAACCACTTTTGCACTTGTATTAGTGTGGAAAAACACTTTTCGCACTTGTGTTAATGTTGAAAAACCACTTTTCGCACTTGTGTTAGTGTTGAAAAACCACTTTTTCGCACTTGTGTTGGTGCAGGAAACCACTTTTGCACTTGTATTAGTGTGGAAAAAACACTTTTTGCACTTGTGATAGTGTTGAAAAAACACTTTTCGCACTTGTGTTAGTGTTGAAAAACCACTTTTCGCACTTGTGTTAGTGTTGAAAAACCACTTTTCGCACCTGTGTTGTGCAGGAAACCACTTTTGCACTTGTATTAGTGTGGAAAAAACACTTTTTGCACTTGTGATAGTGTTGAAAAACCACTTTTCACACTTGTGTAAGTGTTGAAAAACCACTTTTCGCACTTGTGTTAGTGTTGAAAAACCACTTTTCGCACTTGTGTTAGTGTTGAAAAATCACTTTTTGCACTTGTGATAGTGTTGAAAAACCACTTTTCGCACTTGTGTAAGTGTTGAAAAACCACTTTTCGCACTTGTGTTAGTGTTGAAAAACCACTTTTCGCACTTGTGTTGGTGCAGGAAACCACTTTTGCACTTGTATTAGTGTGGAAAAACCACTTTTCGCACTTGTGTTAGTGTTGAAAAACCACTTTTTCGCACTTGTGTTAGTGTTGAAAAACCACTTTTCGCACTTGTGTTGGTGCAGGAAACCACTTTTGCACTTGTATTAGTGTGGAAAAAACACTTTTTGCACTTGTGATAGTGTTGAAAAAACACTTTTCGCACTTGTGTTAGTGTTGAAAAACCACTTTTCGCACTTGTGTTAGTGTTGAAAAACCACTTTTCGCACCTGTGTTGGTGCAGGAAACCACTTTTGCACTTGTATTAGTGTGGAAAAAACACTTTTTGCACTTGTGATAGTGTTGAAAAACCAGTTTTCGCACTTGTGTAAGTGTTGAAAAACCACTTTTCGCACTTGTGTTAGTGTTGAAAAACCACTTTTCGCACTTGTGTTGGTGCAGGAAACCACTTTTGCACTTGTATTAGTGTTGAAAAACCACTTTTTGCACTTGTGATAGTGTTGAAAAACCACATTTCGCACTTGTGTTAGTGTTGAAAAACCACTTTTCGCACTTGTGTTAGTGTTGAAAAATCACTTTTCGCACTTGTGTTAGTGTGAAAAACCACTTTTTGCACTTGTGATAGTGTTGAAAAACCACTTTTCGCACTTGTGTTAGTGTTGAAAAACCACTTTTCGCACTTGTGTTGGTGCAGGAAACCACTTTTGCACTTGTATTAGTGTGGAAAAACCACTTTTCGCACTTGTGTTAGTGTTGAAAAACCACTTTTCGCACTTGTGTTAGTGTTGATAAACCACATTTCGCACTTGTGTTGGTGGAGGAAACCACTTTTGCACTTGTGATAGTGTTGAAAAACCACTTTTCGCACTTGTGTAAGTGTTGAAAAACCACTTTTCGCACTTGTGTTAGTGTTGAAAAACCACTTTTCGCACTTGTGTTGGTGCAGGAAACCACTTTTGCACTTGTATTAGTGTGGAAAAAACACTTTTTGCACTTGTGATAGTGTTGAAAAACCACTTTTCGCACTTGTGTTAGTGTTGAAAAACCACTTTTCGCACTTGTGTTCGTGTTGAAAAACCACTTTTTGCACTTGTGATAGTGTTGAAAAACCACTTTTCGCACTTGTGTTAGTGTTGAAAAACGACTTTTCGCACTTGTGTTGGTGCAGGAAACCACTTTTGCACTTGTATTAGTGTGGAAAAACCACTTTTCGCACTTGTGTTAGTGTTGAAAAACCACTTTTCGCACTTGTGTTAGTGTTGAAAAACCACTTTTCGCACTTGTGTTAGTGTTGAAAAACCACTTTTCACACGTGTTGGTGCAGGAAACCACTTTTGCACTTGTGTTAGTGTTGAAAAACCACTTTTTGCACTTGTGTTAGTGTTGAAAAGCCACTTTTTGCACTTGTGATAGTGTTGAAAAACCACTTTTCGCATTTATGTTAGTGTTGAAAAACCACTTTTCGCACTTGTGTTGGTGCAGGAAACCACTTTTGCACTTGTATTAGTGTGGAAAAACCACTTTTCGCACTTGTGTTAGTGTTGAAAAACCACTTTTCGCACTTGTGTCAGTGTTGAAAAACCCCTTTTTGCACTTGTGATAGTGTTGAAAAACCACTTTTCGCACTTGTGTTAGTGTTGAAAAACCACTTTTCGCACTTGTGTTAGTGTTGAAAAACCACTTTTCGCACTTGTGTTGGTGCAGGAAACCACTTTTGCACTTGTATTAGTGTGGAAAAACCACTTTTCGCACTTGTGTTAATGTTGAAAAACCACTTTTCGCACTTGTGTTAGTGTTGAAAAACCACTTTTCGCACTTGTGTTGGTGCAGGAAACCACTTTTGCACTTGTATTAGTGTGGAAAAAACACTTTTTGCACTTGTGATAGTGTTGAAAAAACACTTTTCGCACTTGTGTTAGTGTTGAAAAACCACTTTTCGCACTTGTGTTAGTGTTGAAAAACCACTTTTCGCACCTGTGTTGGTGCAGGAACCACTTTTGCACTTGTATTAGTGTGGAAAAAACACTTTTTGCACTTGTGATAGTGTTGAAAAACCACTTTTCACACTTGTGTAAGTGTTGAAAAACCACTTTTCGCACTTGTGTTAGTGTTGAAAAACCACTTTTCGCACTTGTGTTAGTGTTGAAAAATCACTTTTTGCACTTGTGATAGTGTTGAAAAACCACTTTTCGCACTTGTGTAAGTGTTGAAAAACCACTTTTCGCACTTGTGTTAGTGTTGAAAAACCACTTTTCGCACTTGTGTTGGTGCAGGAAACCACTTTTGCACTTGTATTAGTGTGGAAAAACCACTTTTCGCACTTGTGTTAGTGTTGAAAAACCACTTTTCGCACTTGTGTTAGTGTTGAAAAACCACTTTTCGCACTTGTGTTGGTGCAGGAAACCACTTTTGCACTTGTATTAGTGTGGAAAAAACACTTTTTGCACTTGTGATAGTGTTGAAAAAACACTTTTCGCACTTGTGTTAGTGTTGAAAAACCACTTTTCGCACTTGTGTTAGTGTTGAAAAACCACTTTTCGCACCTGTGTTGGTGCAGGAAACCACTTTTGCACTTGTATTAGTGTGGAAAAAACACTTTTTGCACTTGTGATAGTGTTGAAAAACCAGTTTTCGCACTTGTGTAAGTGTTGAAAAACCACTTTTCGCACTTGTGTTAGTGTTGAAAAACCACTTTTCGCACTTGTGTTGGTGCAGGAAACCACTTTTGCACTTGTATTAGTGTTGAAAAACCACTTTTTGCACTTGTGATAGTGTTGAAAAACCACATTTCGCACTTGTGTTAGTGTTGAAAAACCACTTTTCGCACTTGTGTTAGTGTTGAAAAATCACTTTTCGCACTTGTGTTAGTGTTGAAAAACCACTTTTTGCACTTGTGATAGTGTTGAAAAACCACTTTTCGCACTTGTGTTAGTGTTGAAAAACCACTTTTCGCACTTGTGTTGGTGCAGGAAACCACTTTTGCACTTGTATTAGTGTGGAAAAACCACTTTTCGCACTTGTGTTAGTGTTGAAAAACCACTTTTCGCACTTGTGTTAGTGTTGATAAACCACATTTCGCACTTGTGTTGGTGGAGGAAACCACTTTTGCACTTGTGATAGTGTTGAAAAACCACTTTTCGCACTTGTGTAAGTGTTGAAAAACCACTTTTCGCACTTGTGTTAGTGTTGAAAAACCACTTTTCGCACTTGTGTTGGTGCAGGAAACCACTTTTGCACTTGTATTAGTGTGGAAAAAACACTTTTTGCACTTGTGATAGTGTTGAAAAACCACTTTTCGCACTTGTGTTAGTGTTGAAAAACCACTTTTCGCACTTGTGTTCGTGTTGAAAAACCACTTTTTGCACTTGTGATAGTGTTGAAAAACCACTTTTCGCACTTGTGTTAGTGTTGAAAAACGACTTTTCGCACTTGTGTTGGTGCAGGAAACCACTTTTGCACTTGTATTAGTGTGGAAAAACCACTTTTCGCACTTGTGTTAGTGTTGAAAAACCACTTTTCGCACTTGTGTTAGTGTTGAAAAACCACTTTTCGCACTTGTGTTAGTGTTGAAAAACCACTTTTCACACGTGTTGGTGCAGGAAACCACTTTTGCACTTGTGTTAGTGTTGAAAAACCACTTTTTGCACTTGTGTTAGTGTTGAAAAGCCACTTTTTGCACTTGTGATAGTGTTGAAAAACCACTTTTCGCATTTATGTTAGTGTTGAAAAACCACTTTTCGCACTTGTGTTGGTGCAGGAAACCACTTTTGCACTTGTATTAGTGTGGAAAAACCACTTTTCGCACTTGTGTTAGTGTTGAAAAACCACTTTTCGCACTTGTGTTAGTGTTGAAAAACCACTTTTCGCACTTGTGATAGTGTTGAAAAACCACTTTTCGCACTTGTGTTAGTGTTGAAAAACCACTTTTTGCACTTGTGATAGTGTTGATAAACCACATTTCGCACTTGTGTTGGTGCAGGAAACCACTTTTGCACTTGTGATAGTGTTGAAAAACCACTTTTCGCACTTGTGTAAGTGTTGAAAAACCACTTTTCGCACTTGTGTTGGTGCAGGAAACCAATTTTGCACTTGTATTAGTGTGGAAAAAACACTTTTTGCACTTGTGATAGTGTTGAAAAACCACTTTTCGCACTTGTGTTAGTGTTGAAAAACCACTTTTTGCACTTGTGATAGTGTTGAAAAACCACTTTTCGCACTTGTGTTGGTGCAGGAAACCACTTTCGCACTTGTGTTAGTGTTGAAAAACCACTTTTCGCACTTGTGTTAGTGTTGAAAAACCACTTTTCGCACTTGTGTTGGTGCAGGAAACCACTTTTGCACTTGTGTTAGTGTTGAAAAACCACTTTTCGCACTTGTGTTAGTGTTGAAAAACCACTTTTCGCACTTGTGTCAGTGTTGAAAAACCACTTTTTGCACTTGTGATAGTGTTGAAAAACAACTTTTCGCACTTGTGTTAGTGTTGAAAAACCACTTTTTGCACTTGTGTTAGTGTTGAAAAACCACTTTTTGCACTTGTGATAGTGTTGAAAAACCACTTTTCGCACTTGTGTTGGTGCAGGAAACCACTTTCGCACTTGTGTTAGTGTTGAAAAACCACTTTTCGCACTTGTGTTAGTGTTGAAAAACCACTTTTCGCACTTGTGTTGGTGCAGGAAACCACTTTTGCACTTGTGTTAGTGTTGAAAAACCACTTTTCGCACTTGTGTTAGTGTTGAAAAACCACTTTTCGCACTTGTGTCAGTGTTGAAAAACCACTTTTTGCACTTGTGATAGTGTTGAAAAACAACTTTTCGCACTTGTGTTAGTGTTGAAAAACCACTTTTTGCACTTGTGTTAGTGTTGAAAAACCACTTTTCGCACTTGTGTTGGTGCAGGAAACCACTTTTGCACTTATATTAGTGTGGAAAAACCACTTTTCGCACTTGCGTTAGTGTTGAAAAACCACTTTTCGCACTTGTGTTAGTGATGAAAAACCACTTTTCGCACTTGTGTTAGTGCTGAAAAACCACTTTTCGCACTTGTGTTAGTGTTGAAAAACCACTTTTAGCACTTGTGTTGGTGCAGGAAACCACTTTTGCACTTGTATTAGTGTGGAAAAAAACACTTTTTGCACTTGTGATAGTGTTGAAAAACCACTTTTCGCACTTGTGTTAGTGTTGAAAAACCACTTTTCGCACTTGTGTTAGTGTTGAAAAACCACTTTTCGCACTTGTGTTGGTGCAGGAAACCACTTTTGCACTTGTGTTAGTGTTGAAAAACCACTTTTCGCACTTGTGTTAGTGTTGAAAAACCACTGCACTTTTCGCACTTGTGTCAGTGTTGAAAAACGACTTTTTGCACTTGTGATAGTGTGGAAAAACCACTTTTCGCACTTGTGTTAGTTTTGAAAAACCACTTTTCGCACTTGTGTTAGTGTTGAAAAACCACTTTTCGCACTTGTGTTGGTGCAGGAAACCACTTTTGCACTTGTATTAGTGTGGAAAAAACACTTTTTGCACTTGTGATAGTGTCGAAAAACCACTTTTCGCACTTGTGTTAGTGTTGAAAAACCACTTTTTGCACTTGTGTTAGTGTTGAAAAACCACTTTTCGCACCTGTGTTGGTGCAGGAAACCACTTTTGCACTTGTATTAGTGTGGAAAAAACACTTTTTGCACTTGTGATAGTGTTGAAAACCCACTTTTCGCACTTGTGTTCGTGTTGAAAAACCACTTTTTGCACTTGTGTTAGTGTTGAAAAAACACTTTTTGCACTTGTGATAGTGTTGAAAAACCACTTTTCGCATTTATGTTAGTGTTGAAAAACCACTTTTCGCACTTGTGTTGGTGCAGGAAACCACTTTTGCACTTGTATTAGTGTGGAAAAACCACTTTTCGCACTTGTGTTAGTGTTGAAAAACCACTTTCGCACTTGTGTTAGTGTTGAAAAACCACTTTTCGCACTTGTGATAGTGTTGAAAAACCACTTTTCGCACTTGTGTTAGTGTTGAAAAACCACTTTTTGCACTTGTGATAGTGTTGATAAACCACATTTCGCACTTGTGTTGGTGCAGGAAACCACTTTTGCACTTGTGATAGTGTTGAAAAACCACTTTCGCACTTGTGTAAGTGTTGAAAAACCACTTTTCGCACTTGTGTTGGTGCAGGAAACCAATTTTGCACTTGTATTAGTGTGGAAAAAACACTTTTTGCACTTGTGATAGTGTTGAAAAACCACTTTTCGCACTTGTGTTAGTGTTGAAAAACCACTTTTTGCACTTGTGATAGTGTTGAAAAACCACTTTTCGCACTTGTGTTGGTGCAGGAAACCACTTTCGCACTTGTGTTAGTGTTGAAAAACCACTTTTCGCACTTGTGTTAGTGTTGAAAAACCACTTTTCGCACTTGTGTTGGTGCAGGAAACCACTTTTGCACTTGTGTTAGTGTTGAAAAACCACTTTTCGCACTTGTGTTAGTGTTGAAAAACCACTTTTCGCACTTGTGTCAGTGTTGAAAAACCACTTTTTGCACTTGTGATAGTGTTGAAAAACAACTTTTCGCACTTGTGTTAGTGTTGAAAAACCACTTTTTGCACTTGTGTTAGTGTTGAAAAACCACTTTTTGCACTTGTGATAGTGTTGAAAAACCACTTTTCGCACTTGTGTTGGTGCAGGAAAACCACTTTCGCACTTGTGTTAGTGTTGAAAAACCACTTTTCGCACTTGTGTTAGTGTTGAAAAACCACTTTTCGCACTTGTGTTGGTGCAGGAAACCACTTTTGCACTTGTGTTAGTGTTGAAAAACCACTTTTCCGCACTTGTGTTAGTGTTGAAAAACCACTTTTCGCACTTGTGTCAGTGTTGAAAAACCACTTTTGCACTTGTGATAGTGTTGAAAAACAACTTTTCGCACTTGTGTTAGTGTTGAAAAACCACTTTTTGCACTTGTGTTAGTGTTGAAAAACCACTTTTCGCACTTGTGTTGGTGCAGGAAACCACTTTTGCACTTATATTAGTGTGGAAAAACCACTTTTCGCACTTGCGTTAGTGTTGAAAAACCACTTTTCGCACTTGTGTTAGTGATGAAAAACCACTTTTCGCACTTGTGTTAGTGCTGAAAAACCACTTTTCGCACTTGTGTTAGTGTTGAAAAACCACTTTAGCACTTGTGTTGGTGCAGGAAACCACTTTTGCACTTGTATTAGTGTGGAAAAAACACTTTTTGCACTTGTGATAGTGTTGAAAAACCACTTTTCGCACTTGTGTTAGTGTTGAAAAACCACTTTTCGCACTTGTGTTAGTGTTGAAAAACCACTTTTCGCACTTGTGTTGGTGCAGGAAACCACTTTTGCACTTGTGTTAGTGTTGAAAAACCACTTTTCGCACTTGTGTTAGTGTTGAAAAACCACTGCACTTTTCGCACTTGTGTCAGTGTTGAAAAACGACTTTTTGCACTTGTGATAGTGTGGAAAAACCACTTTTCGCACTTGTGTTAGTTTTGAAAAACCACTTTTCGCACTTGTGTTAGTGTTGAAAAACCACTTTTCGCACTTGTGTTGGTGCAGGAAACCACTTTTGCACTTGTATTAGTGTGGAAAAAACACTTTTTGCACTTGTGATAGTGTCGAAAAACCACTTTTCGCACTTGTGTTAGTGTTGAAAAACCACTTTTTGCACTTGTGTTAGTGTTGAAAAACCACTTTTCGCACCTGTGTTGGTGCAGGAAACCACTTTTGCACTTGTATTAGTGTGGAAAAAACACTTTTTGCACTTGTGATAGTGTTGAAAACCCACTTTTCGCACTTGTGTTCGTGTTGAAAAACCACTTTTTGCACTTGTGTTAGTGTTGAAAAAACACTTTTTGCACTTGTGATAGTGTTGAAAAACCACTTTTCGCACTTGTATTAGTGTGGAAAAACCACTTTTCGCACTTGTGTTAGTGTTGAAAAACCACTTTTCGCACTTGTGTTAGTGTTGATAAACCACTTTTCACACTTGTGTTGGTGCAGGAAACCACTTTGCACTTGTGATAGTGTTGAAAAACCACTTTTCGCACTTGTGTAAGTGTTGAAAAAACACTTTTCGCACTTGTGTTAGTGTTGAAAAACCACTTTTCGCAATTGTGTTGGTGCAGGAAACCACTTTTGCACTTGTATTAGTGTGGAAAAACCACTTTTCGCACTTGTGTTAGTGTTGAAAACCACTTTTCGCACTTGTGTTAGTGTTGATAAACCACTTTTCACACTTGTGTTGGTGCAGGAAACCACTTTTGCACTTGTGATAGTGTTGAAAAACCACTTTTCGCACTTGTGTAAGTGTTGAAAAACCACTTTTCGCACTTGTGTTAGTGTTGAAAAACCACTTTTCGCATTTGTGTTGGTGCAGGAAACCACTTTTGCACTTGTATTAGTGTGGAAAAACCACTTTTCGCACTTGTATTAGTGTGGAAAAAACACTTTTCGCACTTGTGTTAGTGTTGAAAAACCACTTTTCGCACTTGTGTCAGTGTTGAAAAACCACTTTTTGCACTTGTGATAGTGTTGAAAAACAACTTTTCGCACTTGTGTTAGTGTTGAAAAACCACTTTTTGCACTTGTGTTAGTGTTGAAAAACCACTTTTTGCACTTGTGATAGTGTTGAAAAACCACTTTTCGCACTTGTGTTGGTGCAGGAAACCACTTTTGCACTTGTATTAGTGTGGAAAAACCACTTTTCGCACTTGTATTAGTGTGGAAAAAAACACTTTTTGCACTTGTGATAGTGTTGAAAAACCACTTTTCGCACTTGTGTTAGTGTTGAAAAACCACTTTTCGCACTTGTGTTAGTGTTGAAAAACACTTTTCGCACCTGTGGTGGTGCAGGAAACCACTTTTGCACTTGTATTAGTGTGGAAAAAACACTTTTTGCACTTGTGATAGTGTTGAAAAACCACTTTTTCGCACTTGTGTTAGTGTTAAAAAACCACTTTTCGCACTTGTGTTAGTGTTGAAAAACCACTTTTCGCACTTGTGTTAGTGTTGAAAAACCACTTTTCGCACTTGTGTTAGTGTTGAAAAACCACTTTTCGCACTTGTGTTGGTGCAGGAAAACCACTTTGCACTTGTGTTAGTGTTGAAAAACCACTTTTCGCACTTGTGTTGGTGCAGGAAACCACTTTTGCACTTGTATTAGTGTGGAAAAAACACTTTTTGCACTTGTGATAGTGTTGAAAAACCACTTTTCGCACTTGTGTTAGTGTTGAAAAACCACTTTTCGCACTTGTGTTCGTGTTGAAAAACCACTTTTTGCACTTGTGATAGTGTTGAAAAACCACTTTTCGCACTTGTGTTAGTGTTGAAAAACGACTTTTCGCACTTGTGTTGGTGCAGGAAACCACTTTTGCACTTGTATTAGTGTGGAAAAACCACTTTTCGCACTTGTGTTAGTGTTGAAAAACCACTTTTCGCACTTGTGTTAGTGTTGAAAAACCACTTTTCGCACTTGTGTTAGTGTTGAAAAACCACTTTTCACACGTGTTGGTGCAGGAAACCACTTTTGCACTTGTGTTAGTGTTGAAAAACCACTTTTCGCACTTGTGTTAGTGTTGTTGAAAAACCACTTTTCGCACTTGTGTCAGTGTTGAAAAACCACTTTTTGCATTTGTGATAGTGTTGAAAAACCACTTTTTGCACTTGTGTTAATGTTGAAAAACCCACTTTTCGCACTTGTGTTAGTGTTGAAAAACCACGTTTCGCACTTGTGTTGGTGCAGGAAACCACTTTTGCACTTGTATTAGTGTGGAAAAACCACTTTTCGCACTTGTGTTAGTGTTGAAAAACCACTTTTCGCACTTGTGTTAGTGTTGAAAAACCACTTTTCACACTTGTGTTAGTGTTGAAAAACCACTTTTCGCCACTTGTGTTGGTGCAGGAAACCACTTTTGCACTTGTGTTAGTGTTGAAAAACCACTTTTCGCACCTCTGTTAGTGTTGAAAAAAACACTTTTCGCACTTATGTTAGTGTTGAAAAACCACTTTTCGCACTTGTGTTGGTGCAGGAAACCACTTTTGCACTTGTGTTAGTGTTGAAAAACCACTTTTCGCACTTGTGTTAGTGTTGAAAAACCACTTTTCGCACTTGTGTCAGTGTTGAAAAACCCCTTTTTGCACTTGTGATAGTGTTGAAAAACCACTTTTCGCACTTGTGTTAGTGTTGAAAAACCACTTTTCGCACTTGTGTTAGTGTTGAAAAACCACTTTTCGCACTTGTGTTGGTGCAGGAAACCACTTTTGCACTTGTATTAGTGTGGAAAAACACTTTTCGCACTTGTGTTAGTGTTGAAAACCACTTTTCGCACTTGTGTTAGTGTTGAAAAACCACTTTTCGCACTTGTGTTGGTGCAGGAAACCACTTTTGCACTTGTATTAGTGTGGAAAAAACACTTTTTGCACTTGTGATAGTGTTGAAAAAACACTTTTCGCACTTGTGTTAGTGTTGAAAAACCACTTTTCGCACTTGTGTTAGTGTTGAAAAACCACTTTTCGCACCTGTGTTGGTGCAGGAAACCACTTTTGCACTTGTATTAGTGTGGAAAAAACACTTTTTGCACTTGTGATAGTGTTGAAAAACCACTTTTCACACTTGTGTAAGTGTTGAAAAACCACTTTTCGCACTTGTGTTAGTGTTGAAAAACCACTTTTCGCACTTGTGTTAGTGTTGAAAAATCACTTTTTGCACTTGTGATAGTGTTGAAAAACCACTTTTCGCACTTGTGTAAGTGTTGAAAAACCACTTTTCGCACTTGTGTTAGTGTTGAAAAACCACTTTTCGCACTTGTGTTGGTGCAGGAAACCACTTTTGCACTTGTATTAGTGTGGAAAAACCACTTTTCGCACTTGTGTTAGTGTTGAAAAACCACTTTTCGCACTTGTGTTAGTGTTGAAAAACCACTTTCGCACTTGTGTTGGTGCAGGAAACCACTTTTGCACTTGTATTAGTGTGGAAAAAACACTTTTTGCACTTGTGATAGTGTTGAAAAACACTTTTCGCACTTGTGTTAGTGTTGAAAAACCACTTTTCGCACTTGTGTTAGTGTTGAAAAACCACTTTTCGCACCTGTGTTGGTGCAGGAAACCACTTTTGCACTTGTATTAGTGTGGAAAAAACACTTTTTGCACTTGTGATAGTGTTGAAAAACCAGTTTTCGCACTTGTGTAAGTGTTGAAAAACCACTTTTCGCACTTGTGTTAGTGTTGAAAAACCACTTTTCGCACTTGTGTTGGTGCAGGAAACCACTTTTGCACTTGTATTAGTGTTGAAAAACCACTTTTTGCACTTGTGATAGTGTTGAAAAACCACATTTCGCACTTGTGTTAGTGTTGAAAAACCACTTTTCGCACTTGTGTTAGTGTTGAAAAATCACTTTTCGCACTTGTGTTAGTGTTGAAAAACCACTTTTTGCACTTGTGATAGTGTTGAAAAACCACTTTTCGCACTTGTGTTAGTGTTGAAAAACCACTTTTCGCACTTGTGTTGGTGCAGGAAACCACTTTTGCACTTGTATTAGTGTGGAAAAACCACTTTTCGCACTTGTGTTAGTGTTGAAAAACCACTTTTCGCACTTGTGTTAGTGTTGATAAACCACATTTCGCACTTGTGTTGGTGGAGGAAACCACTTTTGCACTTGTGATAGTGTTGAAAAACCACTTTTCGCACTTGTGTAAGTGTTGAAAAACCACTTTTCGCACTTGTGTTAGTGTTGAAAAACCACTTTTCGCACTTGTGTTGGTGCAGGAAACCACTTTTGCACTTGTATTAGTGTGGAAAAAACACTTTTTGCACTTGTGATAGTGTTGAAAAACCACTTTTCGCACTTGTGTTAGTGTTGAAAAACCACTTTTCGCACTTGTGTTCGTGTTGAAAAACCACTTTTTGCACTTGTGATAGTGTTGAAAAACCACTTTTCGCACTTGTGTTAGTGTTGAAAAACGACTTTTCGCACTTGTGTTGGTGCAGGAAACCACTTTTGCACTTGTATTAGTGTGGAAAAACCACTTTTCGCACTTGTGTTAGTGTTGAAAAACCACTTTTCGCACTTGTGTTAGTGTTGAAAAACCACTTTTCGCACTTGTGTTAGTGTTGAAAAACCACTTTTCACACGTGTTGGTGCAGGAAACCACTTTTGCACTTGTGTTAGTGTTGAAAAACCACTTTTCGCACTTGTGTTAGTGTTGAAAAACCACTTTTCGCACTTGTGTCAGTGTTGAAAAACCACTTTTTGCATTTGTGATAGTGTTGAAAAACCACTTTTTGCACTTGTGTTAATGTTGAAAAACCACTTTTCGCACTTGTGTTAGTGTTGAAAAACCACGTTTCGCACTTGTGTAGGTGCAGGAAACCACTTTTGCACTTGTATTAGTGTGGAAAAACCACTTTTCGCACTTGTGTTAGTGTTGAAAAACCACTTTTTCGCACATGTGTTAGTGTTGAAAAACCACTTTTCACACTTGTGTTAGTGTTGAAAAACCACTTTTCGCACTTGTGTTGGTGCAGGAAACCACTTTTGCACTTGTGTTATTGTTGAAAAACCACTTTTCGCACCTCTGTTAGTGTTGAAAAAACACTTTTCGCACTTATGTTAGTGTTGAAAAACCACTTTTCGCACTTGTGTTGGTGCAGGAAACCACTTTTGCACTTGTGTTAGTGTTGAAAAAACCACTTTTCGCACTTGTGTTAGTGTTGAAAAACCACTTTTTCGCACTTGTGTCAGTGTTGAAAAACCACTTTTTGCACTTGTGATAGTGTTGAAAAACCACTTTTCGCACTTGTGTTAGTGTTGAAAAACCACTTTTCGCACTTGTATTAGTGTTGAAAAACCACTTTTCGCACTTGTGTTGGTGCAGGAAACCACTTCTGCACTTGTATTAGTGTGGAAAAAACCACTTTTCGCACTTGTGTTAGTGTTGAAAAACCACTTTTCGCACTTGTGTTAGTGTTGAAAAAACCACTTTTCGCACTTGTGTTGGTGCAGGAAACCACTTTTGCACTTGTATTAGTGTGGAAAAAACACTTTTTGCACTTGTGATAGTGTTGAAAAAACACTTTTCGCACTTGTGTTAGTGTTGAAAAACCACTTTTCGCACTTGTGTTAGTGTTGAAAAACCACTTTTCGCACCTGTGTTGGTGCAGGAAACCACTTTTGCACTTGTATTAGTGTGGAAAAAACACTTTTTGCACTTGTGATAGTGTTGAAAAACCACTTTTCACACTTGTGTAAGTGTTGAAAAACCACTTTTCGCACTTGTGTTAGTGTTGAAAAACACTTTTCGCACTTGCGTTAGTGTTGAAAAATCACTTTTTGCACTTGTGATAGTGTTGAAAAACCACTTTTCGCACTTGTGTAAGTGTTGAAAAACCACTTTTCGCACTTGTGTTAGTGTTGAAAAACCACTTTTCGCACCTGTGTTGGTGCAGGAAACCACTTTTGCACTTGTATTAGTGTGGAAAAAACACTTTTTGCACTTGTGATAGTGTTGAAAAACCAGTTTTCGCACTTGTGTAAGTGTTGAAAAACCACTTTTCGCACTTGTGTTAGTGTTGAAAAACCACTTTTCGCACTTGTGTTGGTGCAGGAAACCACTTTTGCACTTGTATTAGTGTGGAAAAATACTTTTTTGCACTTGTGATAGTTTTGAAAAACCACTTTTCACACTTGTGTTAGTGTTGAAAAACCACTTTTCGCACTTGTGTTAGTGTTGAAAAACCACTTTTTGCACTTGTGATAGTGTTGAAAAACTACTTTTCGCACTTGTGTTAGTGTTGAAAAACCACTTTTCGCACTTGTGTTGGTGCAGAAACCACTTTTGCACTTGTATTAGTGTGGAAAAAAACACTTTTTGCACTTGTGATAGTGTTGAAAAACCACTTTTCGCACTTGTGTTAGTGTTGAAAAACCACTTTTCGCACTTGTGTTAGTGTTGAAAAACCACTTTTCGCACTTGTGTTAGTGTTGAAAAACCACTTTTCGCACCTGTGTTGGTGCAGGAAACCACTTTTGCACTTGTATTAGTGTGGAAAAAACACTTTTTGCACTTGTGATAGTGTTGAAAAACCACTTTTCGCACTTGTGTTAGTGTTGAAAAACCACTTTTTGCACTTGTGTTAGTGTTGAAAAACCACTTTTTGCACTTGTGTTAGTGTTGAAAAAACCACTTTTTGCACTTGTGATACGTGTTGAAAAACCACTTTTCGCACTTGTGTTAGTGTTTAAAAACCACTTTTCGCACTTGTGTTGGTGCAGGAAACCACTTTTGCACTTGTATTAGTGTGGAAAAACCACTTTTCGCACTTGTGTTAGTGTTAAAAAACCACTTTTCGCACTTGTGTTAGTGTTGAAAAACCACTTTTCGCACTTGTGTTAGTGTTGAAAAACCACTTTTCGCACTTGTGTTAGTGTTGAAAAACCACTTTTTGCACTTGTGATAGTGTTGAAAAACCACTTTTCGCACTTGTGTTAGTGTTGAAAAATCACTTTTCGCACTTGTGTTAGTGTTGAAAAATCACTTTTCGCACTTGTGTTAGTGTTGAAAAACCACTTTTTGCACTTGTGATAGTGTTGAAAAACCACTTTTCGCACTTGTGTTAGTGTTGAAAAACCACTTTTCGCACTTGTGTTGGTGCAGGAAACCACTTTTGCACTTGTATTAGTGTGGAAAAACCACTTTTCGCACTTGTGTTAGTGTTGAAAAACCACTTTTCGCACTTGTGTTAGTGTTGATAAACCACATTTCGCACTTGTGTTGGTGGAGGAAACCACTTTTGCACTTGTGATAGTGTTGAAAAACCACTTTTCGCACTTGTGTAAGTGTTGAAATACCACTTTTCGCACTTGTGTTAGTGTTGAAAAACCACTTTTCGCACTTGTGTTGGTGCAGGAAACCACTTTTGCACTTGTATTAGTGTGGAAAAAAGACTTTTTGCACTTGTGATAGTGTTGAAAAACCACTTTTCGCACTTGTGTTAGTGTTGAAAAACCACTTTTCGCACTTGTGTTCGTGTTGAAAAACCACTTTTTGCACTTGTGAGTGTTGAAAAACCACTTTTCGCACTTGTGTTAGTGTTGAAAAACGACTTTTCGCACTTGTGTTGGTGCAGGAAACCACTTTTGCACTTGTATTAGTGTGGAAAAAACCACTTTTCGCACTTGTGTTTGTGTTGAAAAACCACTTTTCGCACTTGTGTTAGTGTTGAAAAACCACTTTTCGCACTTGTGTTAGTGTTGAAAAACCACTTTTCACACGTGTTGGTGCAGGAAACCACTTTTGCACTTGTGTTAGTGTTGAAAAACCACTTTTCGCACTTGTGTCAGTGTTGAAAAAACCACTTTTTGCATTTGTGATAGTGTTGAAAAACCACTTTTTGCACTTGTGTTAATGTTGAAAAACCACTTTTCGCACTTGTGTTAGTGTTGAAAAACCACGTTTCGCACTTGTGTTGGTGCAGGAAACCACTTTTGCACTTGTATTAGTGTGGAAAAAACACTTTTTGCACTTGTGATAGTGTTGAAAAACCACTTTTCGCACTTGTGTTAGTGTTGAAAAACCACTTTTCACACTTGTGTTAGTGTTGAAAAACCACTTTTTGCACTTGTGTTGGTGCAGGAAACCACTTTTGCACTTGTGTTAGTGTTGAAAAACCACTTTTCGCACCTCTGTTAGTGTTGAAAAAACACTTTTCGCACTTGTGTTAGTGTTGAAAAACCACTTTTCGCACTTGTGTTGGTGCAGGAAACCACTTTTGCACTTGTGTTAGTGTTGAAAAACCACTTTTCGCACTTGTGTTAGTGTTGAAAAACCACTTTTCGCACTTGTGTCAGTGTTGAAAAACACTTTTTGCACTTGTGATAGTGTGGAAAAAAACACTTTTTGCACTTGTGATAGTGTTGAAAAAACACTTTTCGCACTTGTGTTAGTGTTGAAAAAAAACTTTTCGCACTTGTGTTAGTGTTGAAAAACCACTTTTCGCACCTGTGTTGGTGCAGGAAACCACTTTTGCACTTGTATTAATGTGGAAAAAACGCTTTTTGCACTTGTGATAGTGTTGAAAAACCACTTTTCGCACTTCGTGTAAGTGTTGAAAAAACCACTTTTCGCACTTGTGTTAGTGTTGAAAAACCACTTTTCGCACTTGTGTTAGTGTTGAAAAAGCACTTTTCGCACTTGTGTTAGTGTTGAAAAACCACTTTTTGCACTTGTGATAGTGTTGAAAAACCACTTTTCGCACTTGTGTTAGTGTTGAAAAACCACTTTTCGCACTTGTGTTGGTGCAGCAAACCACTTTTGCACTTGTATTAGTGTGGAAAAACCACTTTTCGCACTTGTGTTAGTGTTGAAAAACCACTTTTCGCACTTGTGTTAGTGTTGATAAACCACATTTCGCACTTGTGTTGGTGCAGGAAACCACTTTTGCACTTGTGATAGTGTTGAAAAAACCACTTTTCGCACTTGTGTAAGTGTTGAAAAACCACTTTTCGCACTTGTGTTAGTGTTGAAAAACCACTTTTCGCACTTGTGTTGGTGCAGGAAACCACTTTTGCACTTGTATTAGTGTGGAAAAAACACTTTTTGCACTTGTGATAGTGTTGAAAAAAACACTTTTCGCACTTGTGTTAGTGTTGAAAAACCACTTTTCGCACTTGTGTTAGTGTTGAAAAACCACTTTTCGCACCTGTGTTGGTGCAGGAAACCACTTTTGCACTTGTATTAGTGTGGAAAAAACACTTTTTGCACTTGTGATAGTGTTGAAAAACCAGTTTTTGCACTTGTGTAAGTGTTGAAAAACCACTTTTCGCACTTGTGTTAGTGTTGAAAAACCACTTTTCGCACTTGTTGGTGCAGGAAACCACTTTTGCACTTGTATTAGTGTTGAAAAACCACTTTTTGCACTTGTGATAGTGTTGAAAAACCACATTTCGCACTTGTGTTAGTGTTGAAAAACCACTTTTCGCACTTGTGTTAGTGTTGAAAAATCACTTTTCGCACTTGTGTTAGTGTTGAAAAACCACTTTTTGCACTTGTGATAGTGTTGAAAAACCACTTTTCGCACTTGTGTTAGTGTTGAAAAACCACTTTTCGCACTTGTGTTGGTGCAGGAAACCACTTTTGCACTTGTATTAGTGTGGAAAAACCACTTTTCGCACTTGTGTTAGTGTTGAAAAAACCACTTTTCGCACTTGTGTTAGTGTTGATAAACCACATTTCGCACTTGTGTTGGTGGAGGAAACCACTTTTGCACTTGTGATAGTGTTGAAAAACCACTTTTCGCACTTGTGTAAGTGTTGAAAAACCACTTTTCGCACTTGTGTTAGTGTTGAAAAACCACTTTTCGCACTTGTGTTGGTGCAGGAAACCACTTTTGCACTTGTATTAGTGTGGAAAAAACACTTTTTGCACTTGTGATAGTGTTGAAAAACCACTTTTCGCACTTGTGTTAGTGTTGAAAAACCACTTTTTCGCACTTGTGTTCGTGTTGAAAAACCACTTTTTGCACTTGTGATAGTGTTGAAAAACCACTTTTCGCACTTGTGTTAGTGTTGAAAAACGACTTTTCGCACTTGTGTTGGTGCAGGAAACCACTTTTGCACTTGTATTAGTGTGGAAAAACCACTTTTCGCACTTGTGTTAGTGTTGAAAAACCACTTTTCGCACTTGTGTTAGTGTTGAAAAACCACTTTTCGTGTTAGTGTTGAAAAACCACTTTTCACACGTGTTGGTGGAGGAAACCACTTTTGCACTTGTGTTAGTGTTGAAAAACCACTTTTCGCACTTGTGTTAGTGTTGAAAAACCACTTTTCGCACTTGTGTCAGTGTTGAAAAACCACTTTTTGCATTTGTGATAGTGTTGAAAAACCACTTTTTGCACTTGTGTTAATGTTGAAAAACCACTTTTCGCACTTGTGTTAGTGTTGAAAAACCATGTTTCACACTTGTGTTGGTGCAGGAAACCACTTTTGCACTTGTATTAGTGTGGAAAAACCACTTTTCGCACTTGTGTTAGTGTTGAAAAACCACTTTTCGCACATGTGTTAGTGTTGAAAAACCACTTTTCACACTTGTGTTAGTGTTGAAAAACCACTTTTCGCACTTGTGTTGGTGCAGGAAACCACTTTTGCACTTGTGTTATTGTTGAAAAACCACTTTTCGCACCTCTGTTAGTGTTGAAAAAACACTTTTCGCACTTATGTTAGTGTTGAAAAACCACTTTTCGCACTTGTGTTGGTGCAGGAAACCACTTTTGCACTTGTGTTAGTGTTGAAAAACCACTTTTCGCACTTGTGTTAGTGTTGAAAAACCACTTTTCGCACTTGTGTCAGTGTTGAAAAACCACTTTTTGCACTTGTGATAGTGTTGAAAAACCACTTTTCGCACTTGTGTTAGTGTTGAAAAACCACTTTTCGCACTTGTATTAGTGTTGAAAAACCACTTTTCGCACTTGTGTTGGTGCAGGAAACCACTTTTGCACTTGTATTAGTGTGGAAAAACCACTTTTCGCACTTGTGTTAGTGTTGAAAAACCACTTTTCGCACTTGTGTTAGTGTTGAAAAACCACTTTTCGCACTTGTGTTGGTGCAGGAAACCACTTTTGCACTTGTATTAGTGTGGAAAAAACAC
The DNA here is from genome assembly GCF_964187855.1 of Myxine glutinosa. Lineage (NCBI taxonomy): Eukaryota > Metazoa > Chordata > Myxini > Myxiniformes > Myxinidae > Myxine > Myxine glutinosa. Next base: position 181,815,903 of record NC_136264.1, read on the forward strand.
TTTTTGCACTTGTGATAGTGTTGAAAAAACACTTTTCGCACTTGTGTTAGTGTTGAAAAACCACTTTTCGCACTTGTGTTAGTGTTGAAAAACCACTTTTCGCACCTGTGTTGGTGCAGGAAACCACTTTTGCACTTGTATTAGTGTGGAAAAAACACTTTTTGCACTTGTGATAGTGTTGAAAAACCACTTTTCACACTTGTGTAAGTGTTGAAAAACCACTTTTCGCACTTGTGTTAGTGTTGAAAAACCACTTTTCGCACTTGCGTTAGTGTTGAAAAATCACTTTTTGCACTTGTGATAGTGTTGAAAAACCACTTTTCGCACTTGTGTAAGTGTTGAAAAACCACTTTTCGCACTTGTGTTAGTGTTGAAAAACCACTTTTCGCACCTGTGTTGGTGCAGGAAACCACTTTTGCACTTGTATTAGTGTGGAAAAAACACTTTTTGCACTTGTGATATTGTTGAAAAACCAGTTTTCGCACTTGTGTAAGTGTTGAAAAACCACTTTTCGCACTTGTGTTAGTGTTGAAAAACCACTTTTCGCACTTGTGTTGGTGCAGGAAACCACTTTTGCACTTGTATTAGTGTGGAAAAATACTTTTTGCACTTGTGATAGTTTTGAAAAACCACTTTTCACACTTGTGTTAGTGTTGAAAAACCACTTTTCGCACTTGTGTTAGTGTTGAAAAACCACTTTTTGCACTTGTGATAGTGTTGAAAAACTACTTTTCGCACTTGTGTTAGTGTTGAAAAACCACTTTTCGCACTTGTGTTGGTGCAGGAAACCACTTTTGCACTTGTATTAGTGTGGAAAAAACACTTTTTGCACTTGTGATAGTGTTGAAAAACCACTTTTCGCACTTGTGTTAGTGTTGAAAAACCACTTTTCGCACTTGTGTTAGTGTTGAAAAACCACTTTTCGCACTTGTGTTAGTGTTGAAAAACCACTTTTCGCACCTGTGTTGGTGCAGGAAACCACTTTTGCACTTGTATTAGTGTGGAAAAAACACTTTTTGCACTTGTGATAGTGTTGAAAAACCACTTTTCGCACTTGTGTTAGTGTTGAAAAACCACTTTTTGCACTTGTGTTAGTGTTGAAAAACCACTTTTTGCACTTGTGTTAGTGTTGAAAAACCACTTTTTGCACTTGTGATAGTGTTGAAAAACCACTTTTCGCACTTGTGTTAGTGTTTAAAAACCACTTTTCGCACTTGTGTTGGTGCAGGAAACCACTTTTGCACTTGTATTAGTGTGGAAAAACCACTTTTCGCACTTGTGTTAGTGTTAAAAAACCACTTTTCGCACTTGTGTTAGTGTTGAAAAACCACTTTTCGCACTTGTGTTAGTGTTGAAAAACCACTTTTCGCACTTGTGTTAGTGTCGAAAAACCACTTTTTGCACTTGTGATAGTGTTGAAAAACCACTTTTCGCACTTGTGTTAGTGTTGAAAAATCACTTTTCGCACTTGTGTTAGTGTTGAAAAATCACTTTTCGCACTTGTGTTAGTGTTGAAAAACCACTTTTTGCACTTGTGATAGTGTTGAAAAACCACTTTTCGCACTTGTGTTAGTGTTGAAAAACCACTTTTCGCACTTGTGTTGGTGCAGGAAACCACTTTTGCACTTGTATTAGTGTGGAAAAACCACTTTTCGCACTTGTGTTAGTGTTGAAAAACCACTTTTCGCACTTGTGTTAGTGTTGATAAACCACATTTCGCACTTGTGTTGGTGGAGGAAACCACTTTTGCACTTGTGATAGTGTTGAAAAACCACTTTTCGCACTTGTGTAAGTGTTGAAATACCACTTTTCGCACTTGTGTTAGTGTTGAAAAACCACTTTTCGCACTTGTGTTGGTGCAGGAAACCACTTTTGCACTTGTATTAGTGTGGAAAAAAGACTTTTTGCACTTGTGATAGTGTTGAAAAACCACTTTTCGCACTTGTGTTAGTGTTGAAAAACCACTTTTCGCACTTGTGTTCGTGTTGAAAAACCACTTTTTGCACTTGTGAGTGTTGAAAAACCACTTTTCGCACTTGTGTTAGTGTTGAAAAACGACTTTTCGCACTTGTGTTGGTGCAGGAAACCACTTTTGCACTTGTATTAGTGTGGAAAAACCACTTTTCGCACTTGTGTTTGTGTTGAAAAACCACTTTTCGCACTTGTGTTAGTGTTGAAAAACCACTTTTCGCACTTGTGTTAGTGTTGAAAAACCACTTTTCACACGTGTTGGTGCAGGAAACCACTTTTGCACTTGTGTTAGTGTTGAAAAACCACTTTTCGCACTTGTGTCAGTGTTGAAAAACCACTTTTTGCATTTGTGATAGTGTTGAAAAACCACTTTTTGCACTTGTGTTAATGTTGAAAAACCACTTTTCGCACTTGTGTTAGTGTTGAAAAACCACGTTTCGCACTTGTGTTGGTGCAGGAAACCACTTTTGCACTTGTATTAGTGTGGAAAAAACACTTTTTGCACTTGTGATAGTGTTGAAAAACCACTTTTCGCACTTGTGTTAGTGTTGAAAAACCACTTTTCACACTTGTGTTAGTGTTGAAAAACCACTTTTTGCACTTGTGTTGGTGCAGGAAACCACTTTTGCACTTGTGTTAGTGTTGAAAAACCACTTTTCGCACCTCTGTTAGTGTTGAAAAAACACTTTTCGCACTTGTGTTAGTGTTGAAAAACCACTTTTCGCACTTGTGTTGGTGCAGGAAACCACTTTTGCACTTGTGTTAGTGTTGAAAAACCACTTTTCGCACTTGTGTTAGTGTTGAAAAACCACTTTTCGCACTTGTGTCAGTGTTGAAAAACCACTTTTTGCACTTGTGATAGTGTGGAAAAAACACTTTTTGCACTTGTGATAGTGTTGAAAAAACACTTTTCGCACTTGTGTTAGTGTTGAAAAAAAACTTTTCGCACTTGTGTTAGTGTTGAAAAACCACTTTTCGCACCTGTGTTGGTGCAGGAAACCACTTTTGCACTTGTATTAATGTGGAAAAAACGCTTTTTGCACTTGTGATAGTGTTGAAAAACCACTTTTCGCACTTGTGTAAGTGTTGAAAAACCACTTTTCGCACTTGTGTTAGTGTTGAAAAACCACTTTTCGCACTTGTGTTAGTGTTGAAAAAGCACTTTTCGCACTTGTGTTAGTGTTGAAAAACCACTTTTTGCACTTGTGATAGTGTTGAAAAACCACTTTTCGCACTTGTGTTAGTGTTGAAAAACCACTTTTCGCACTTGTGTTGGTGCAGCAAACCACTTTTGCACTTGTATTAGTGTGGAAAAACCACTTTTCGCACTTGTGTTAGTGTTGAAAAACCACTTTTCGCACTTGTGTTAGTGTTGATAAACCACATTTCGGACTTGTGTTGGTGCAGGAAACCACTTTTGCACTTGTGATAGTGTTGAAAAACCACTTTTCGCACTTGTGTAAGTGTTGAAAAACCACTTTTCGCACTTGTGTTAGTGTTGAAAAACCACTTTTCGCACTTGTGTTGGTGCAGGAAACCACTTTTGCACTTGTATTAGTGTGGAAAAAACACTTTTTGCACTTGTGATAGTGTTGAAAAACCACTTTTCGCACTTGTGTTAGTGTTGAAAAACCACTTTTCGCACTTGTGTTAGTGTTGAAAAACCACTTTTTGCACTTGTGATAGTGTTGAAAAACCACTTTTCGCACTTGTGTTGGTGCAGGAAACCACTTTCGCACTTGTGTTAGTGTTGAAAAACCACTTTTCGCACTTGTGTTATTGTTGAAAAACCACTTTTCGCACTTGTGTTGGTGCAGGAAACCACTTTTGCACTTGTGTTAGTGTTGAAAAACCACTTTTCGCACTTGTGTTAGTGTTGAAAAACCACTTTTCGCACTTGTGTCAGTGTTGAAAAACCACTTTTTGTACTTGTGATAGTGTTGAAAAACAACTTTTCGCACTTGTGTTAGTGTTGAAAAACCACTTTTTGCACTTGTGTTAGTGTTGAAAAACCACTTTTCGCAATTGTGTTGGTGCAGGAAACCACTTTTGCACTTATATTAGTGTGGAAAAACCACTTTTCGCACTTGTGTTAGTGTTGAAAAACCACTTTTCGCACTTGTGTTAGTGATGAAAAACCACTTTTCGCACTTGTGTTAGTGCTGAAAAACCACTTTTCGCACTTGTGTTAGTGTTGAAAAACCACTTTTAGCACTTGTGTTGGTGCAGGAAACCACTTTTGCACTTGTATTAGTGTGGAAAAAACACTTTTTGCACTTGTGATAGTGTTGAAAAACCACTTTTCGCACTTGTGTTAGTGTTGAAAAATTACTTTTCGCACTTGTGTTAGTGTTGAAAAACCACTTTTTGCACTTGTGTTAGTGTTGAAAAACCACTTTTTGCACTTGTGATAGTGTTGAAAAACCACTTTTCGCACTTGTGTTAGTGTTGAAAAACCACTTTTCGCACTTGTGTTGGTGCAGGAAACCACTTTTGCACTTGTATTAGTGTGGAAAACCACTTTTCGCACTTGTGTTAGTGTTGAAAAACCACTTTTTGCACTTGTGTTAGTGTTGATAAACCACTTTTCACACTTGTGTTGGTGCAGGAAACCAGTTTTGCACTTGTGATAGTGTTGAAAAACCACTTTTCGCACTTGTGTAAGTGTTGAAAAACCACTTTTCGCAATTGTGTTCGTGTTGAAATACCACTTTTCGCACTTGTGTTGGTGCAGGAAACCACTTTTGCAATTGTATTAGTGTGGAAAAACCACTTTTCGCACTTGTGTTAGTGTTGAAAAACCACTTTTCGCACTTGTGTTAGTGTTGAAGAACCACTTTTCGCACTTGTGTTAGTGTTGAAAAACCACTTTTCGCACTTGTGTTAGTGTTGAAAAACCACTTTTCGCACTTGTGTTGGTGCAGGAAACCACTTTTGCACTTGTATTAGTGTGGAAAAACCACTTTTCGCACTTGTGTTAGTGTTGAAAAACCACTTTTCGCACTTGTGTTAGTGTTGAAAAACCACTTTTCACACTTGTGTTAGTGTTGAAAAACCACTTTTCGCACTTGTGTTAGTGTTGAAAAACCACTTTTCGCACTTGTGTTAGTGTTGAAAAACCATTTTCGCACTTGTGTTAGTGTTGAAAAACCACTTTTCGCACTTGTGTTAGTGTTGAAAAACCACTTTTCGCACCTGTGTTGGTGCAGGAAACCACTTTTGCACTTGTATTAGTGTGGAAAAAACACTTTTTGCACTTGTGATAGTGTTGAAAAACCACTTTTCGCACTTGTGTTAGTGTTGAAAAACCACTTTTTGCACTTGTGTTAGTGTTGAAAAACCACTTTTTGCACTTGTGTTAGTGTTGAAAAACCACTTTTTGCACTTGTGATAGTGTTGAAAAACCACTTTTCGCACTTGTGTTAGTGTTTTAAAACCACTTTTCGCACTTGTGTTGGTGCAGGAAACCACTTTTGCACTTGTATTAGTGTGGAAAAACCACTTTTCGCACTTGTGTTAGTGTTAAAAAACCACTTTTCGCACTTGTGTTAGTGTTGAAAAACCACTTTTCGCACTTGTGTTAGTGTTGAAAAACCACTTTTCGCACTTGTGTTAGTGTTGAAAAACCACTTTTTGCACTTGTGATAGTGTTGAAAAACCACTTTTCGCACTTGTGTTAGTGTTGAAAAACCACTTTTCGCACTTGTGTTAGTGTTGAAAAATCACTTTTTGCACTTGTGTTAGTGTTGAAAAACCACTTTTTGCACTTGTGATAGTGTTGAAAAACCACTTTTCGCACTTGTGTTAGTGTTGAAAAACCACTTTTCGCACTTGTGTTGGTGCAGGAAACCACTTTTGCACTTGTATTAGTGTGGAAAAACCACTTTTCGCACTTGTGTTAGTGTTGAAAAACCACTTTTCGCACTTGTGTTAGTGTTGATAAACCACATTTCGCACTTGTGTTGGTGGAGGAAACCACTTTTGCACTTGTGATAGTGTTGAAAAACCACTTTTCGCACTTGTGTAAGTGTTGAAATACCACTTTTCGCACTTGTGTTAGTGTTGAAAAACCACTTTTCGCGCTTGTGTTGGTGCAGGAAACCACTTTTGCACTTGTATTAGTGTGGAAAAAGACTTTTTGCACTTGTGATAGTGTTGAAAAACCACTTTTCGCACTTGTGTTAGTGTTGAAAAACCACTTTTCGCACTTGTGTTCGTGTTGAAAAACCACTTTTTGCACTTGTGATAGTGTTGAAAAACCACTTTTCGCACTTGTGTTAGTGTTGAAAAACGACTTTTCGCACTTGTGTTGGTGCAGGAAACCACTTTTGCACTTGTATTAGTGTGGAAAAACCACTTTTCGCACTTGTGTTAGTGTTGAAAAACCACTTTTCGCACTTGTGTTAGTGTTGAAAAACCACTTTTCGCACTTGTGTTAGTGTTGAACAACCACTTTTCACACGTGTTGGTGCAGGAAACCACTTTTGCACTTGTGTTAGTGTTGAAAAACCACTTTTCGCACTTGTGTTAGTGTTGAAAAACCACTTTTCGCACTTGTGTCAGTGTTGAAAAACCACTTTTTGCATTTGTGATAGTGTTGAAAAACCACTTTTTGCACTTGTGTTAATGTTGAAAAACCACTTTTCGCACTTGTGTTAGTGTTGAAAAACCACGTTTCGCACTTGTGTTGGTGTTGAAAAACCACTTTTGCACTTGTATTAGTGTGGAAAAACCACTTTTCTCACTTGTGTTAGTGTTGAAAAACCACTTTTCGCACTTGTGTTAGTGTTGAAAAACCACTTTTCACACTTGTGTTAGTGTTGAAAAACCACTTTTTGCACTTGTGTTGGTGCAGGAAACCACTTTTGCACTTGTGTTAGTGTTGAAAAACCACTTTTCGCACCTCTGTTAGTGTTGAAAAAACACTTTTCGCACTTGTGTTAGTGTTGAAAAACCACTTTTCGCACTTGTGTTGGTGCAGGAAACCACTTTTGCACTTGTGTTAGTGTTGAAAAACCACTTTTCGCACTTGTGTTAGTGTTGAAAAACCACTTTTCGCACTTGTGTCAGTGTTGAAAAACCACTTTTTGCACTTGTGATAGTGTTGAAAAACCACTTTTCGCACTTGTGTTAGTGTTGAAAAACCACTTTTCGCACTTGTGTTAGTGTTGAAAAACCACTTTTCGCACTTGTGTTGGTGCAGGAAACCACTTTTGCACTTGTATTAGTGTGGAAAAACCACTTTTCGCACTTGTGTTAGTGTTGAAAAACCACTTTTCGCACTTGTGTTAGTGTTGAAAAACCACTTTTCGCACTTGTGTTGGTGCAGGAAACCACTTTTGCACTTGTATTAGTGTGGAAAAAACACTTTTTGCACTTGTGATAGTGTTGAAAAAACACTTTTCGCACTTGTGTTAGTGTTGAAAAAAAACTTTTCGCACTTGTGTTAGTGTTGAAAAACCACTTTTCGCACCTGTGTTGGTGCAGGAAACCACTTTTGCACTTGTATTAATGTGGAAAAAACACTTTTTGCACTTGTGATAGTGTTGAAAAACCACTTTTCGCACTTGTGTAAGTGTTGAAAAACCACTTTTCGCACTTGTGTTAGTGTTGAAAAACCACTTTTCACACTTGTGTTAGTGTTGAAAAACCACTTTTTGCACTTGTGTTGGTGCAGGAAACCACTTTTGCACTTGTGTTAGTGTTGAAAAACCACTTTTCGCACCTCTGTTAGTGTTGAAAAAACACTTTTCGCACTTGTGTTAGTGTTGAAAAACCACTTTTCGCACTTGTGTTGGTGCAGGAAACCACTTTTGCACTTGTGTTAGTGTTGAAAAACCACTTTTCGCACTTGTGTTAGTGTTGAAAAACCACTTTTCGCACTTGTGTCAGTGTTGAAAAACCACTTTTTGCACTTGTGATAGTGTTGAAAAACCACTTTTCGCACTTGTGTTAGTGTTGAAAAAACCACTTTTCGCACTTGTGTTAGTGTTGAAAAACCACTTTTCGCACTAGTGTTGGTGCAGGAAACCACTTTTGCACTTGTATTAGTGTGGAAAAACCACTTTTCGCACTTGTGTTAGTGTTGAAAAACCACTTTTCGCACTTGTGTTAGTGTTGAAAACCCACTTTTCGCACTTGTGTTGGTGCAGGAAACCACTTTTGCACTTGTATTAGTGTGGAAAAAACACTTTTTGCACTTGTGATAGTGTTGAAAAAACACTTTTCGCACTTGTGTTAGTGTTGAAAAAAAACTTTTCGCACTTGTGTTAGTGTTGAAAAACCACTTTTCGCACCTGTGTTGGTGCAGGAAACCACTTTTGCACTTGTATTAATGTGGACAAAACACTTTTTGCACTTGTGATAGTGTTGAAAAACCACTTTTCGCACTTGTGTAAGTGTTGAAAAACCACTTTTCGCACTTGTGTTAGTGTTGGAAAACCACTTTTCGCACTTGTGTTAGTGTTGAAAAATCACTTTTCGCACTTGTGTTAGTGTTGAAAAACCACTTTTTGCACTTGTGATAGTGTTGAAAAACCACTTTTCGCACTTGTGTTAGTGTTGAAAAACCACTTTTCGCACTTGTGTTGGTGCAGGAAACCACTTTTGCACTTGTATTAGTGTGGAAAAACCACTTTTCGCACTTGTGTTAGTGTTGAAAAACCACTTTTCGCACTTGTGTTAGTGTTGATAAACCACATTTCGCACTTGTGTTGGTGCAGGAAACCACTTTTGCACTTGTGATAGTGTTGAAAAACCACTTTTCGCACTTGTGTAAGTGTTGAAAAACCACTTTTCGCACTTGTGTTAGTGTTGAAAAACCACTTTTCGCACTTGTGTTGGTGCAGGAAACCACTTTTGCACTTGTATTAGTGTGGAAAAAACACTTTTTGCACTTGTGATAGTGTTGAAAAACCACTTTTCGCACTTGTGTTAGTGTTGAAAAACCACTTTTCGCACTTGTGTTAGTGTTGAAAAACCACTTTTTGCACTTGTGATAGTGTTGAAAAACCACTTTTCGCACTTGTGTTGGTGCAGGAAACCACTTTCGCACTTGTGTTAGTGTTGAAAAACCACTTTTCGCACTTGTGTTATTGTTGAAAAACCACTTTTCGCACTTGTGTTGGTGCAGGAAACCACTTTTGCACTTGTGTTAGTGTTGAAAAACCACTTTTCGCACTTGTGTTAGTGTTGAAAACCACTTTTCGCACTTGTGTCAGTGTTGAAAAACCACTTTTTGTACTTGTGATAGTGTTGAAAAAACAACTTTTCGCACTTGTGTTAGTGTTGAAAAACCACTTTTTGCACTTGTGTTAGTGTTGAAAAACCACTTTTCGCACTTGTGTTGGTGCAGGAAACCACTTTTGCACTTATATTAGTGTGGAAAAACCACTTTTCGCACTTGTGTTAGTGTTGAAAAACCACTTTTCGCACTTGTGTTAGTGATGAAAAACCACTTTTCGCACTTGTGTTAGTGCTGAAAAACCACTTTTCGCACTTGTGTTAGTGTTGAAAAACCACTTTTAGCACTTGTGTTGGTGCAGGAAACCACTTTTGCACTTGTATTAGTGTGGAAAAAACACTTTTTGCACTTGTGATAGTGTTGAAAAACCACTTTTCGCACTTGTGTTAGTGTTGAAAAATTACTTTTCGCACTTGTGTTAGTGTTGAAAAACCACTTTTTGCACTTGTGTTAGTGTTGAAAAACCACTTTTTGCACTTGTGATAGTGTTGAAAAACCACTTTTCGCACTTGTGTTAGTGTTGAAAAACCACTTTTCGCACTTGTGTTGGTGCAGGAAACCACTTTTGCACTTGTATTAGTGTGGAAAAACCACTTTTCGCACTTGTGTTAGTGTTGAAAAACCACTTTTTGCACTTGTGTTAGTGTTGATAAACCACTTTTCACACTTGTGTTGGTGCAGGAAACCAGTTTTGCACTTGTGATAGTGTTGAAAAACCACTTTTCGCACTTGTGTAAGTGTTGAAAAACCACTTTTCGCACTTGTGTTAGTGTTGAAAAACCACTTTTCGCACTTGTGTTGGTGCAGGAAACCACTTTTGCAATTGTATTAGTGTGGAAAAACCACTTTTCGCACTTGTGTTAGTGTTGAAAAACCACTTTTCGCACTTGTGTTAGTGTTGAAGAACCACTTTTCGCACTTGTGTTAGTGTTGAAAAACCACTTTTCGCACTTGTGTTAGTGTTGAAAAACCACTTTTCGCACTTGTGTTGGTGCAGGAAACCACTTTTGCACTTGTATTAGTGTGGAAAAACCACTTTTCGCACTTGTGTTAGTGTTGAAAAACCACTTTTCGCACTTGTGTTAGTGTTGAAAAACCACTTTTCACACTTGTGTTAGTGTTGAAAAACCACTTTTCGCACTTGTGTTAGTGTTGAAAAACCACTTTTCGCACTTGTGTTAGTGTTGAAAAACCACTTTTCGCACTTGTGTTAGTGTTGAAAAACCACTTTTCGCACTTGTGTTAGTGTTGAAAAACCACTTTTCGCACCTGTGTTGGTGCAGGAAACCACTTTTGCACTTGTATTAGTGTGGAAAAAACACTTTTTGCACTTGTGATAGTGTTGAAAAACCACTTTTCGCACTTGTGTTAGTGTTGAAAAACCACTTTTTGCACTTGTGTTAGTGTTGAAAAACCACTTTTTGCACTTGTGTTAGTGTTGAAAAACCACTTTTTGCACTTGTGATAGTGTTGCAAAAACCACTTTTCGCACTTGTGTTAGTGTTTAAAAACCACTTTTCGCACTTGTGTTGGTGCAGGAAACCACTTTTGCACTTGTATTAGTGTGGAAAAACCACTTTTCGCACTTTTGTTAGTGTTAAAAAACCACTTTTCGCACTTGTGTTAGTGTTGAAAAACCACTTTTCGCACTTGTGTTAGTGTTGAAAAACCACTTTTCGCACTTGTGTTAGTGTTGAAAAACCACTTTTTGCACTTGTGATAGTGTTGAAAAACCACTTTTCGCACTTGTGTTAGTGTTGAAAAACCACTTTTCGCACTTGTGTTAGTGTTGAAAAATCACTTTTCGCACTTGTGTTAGTGTTGAAAAACCACTTTTTGCACTTGTGATAGTGTTGAAAAACCACTTTTCGCACTTGTGTTAGTGTTGAAAAACCACTTTTCGCACTTGTGTTGGTGCAGGAAACCACTTTTGCACTTGTATTAGTGTGGAAAAACCACTTTTCGCACTTGTGTTAGTGTTGAAAAACCACTTTTCGCACTTGTGTTAGTATTGATAAACCACATTTCGCACTTGTGTTGGTGGAGGAAACCACTTTTGCACTTGTGATAGTGTTGAAAAACCACTTTTCGCACTTGTGTAAGTGTTGAAATACCACTTTTCGCACTTGTGTTAGTGTTGAAAAACCACTTTTCGCACTTGTGTTGGTGCAGGAAACCACTTTTGCACTTGTATTAGTGTGGAAAAAAGACTTTTTGCACTTGTGATAGTGTTGAAAAACCACTTTTCGCACTTGTGTTAGTGTTGAAAAACCACTTTTCGCACTTGTGTTCGTGTTGAAAAACCACTTTTTGCACTTGTGATAGTGTTGAAAAACCACTTTTCGCACTTGTGTTAGTGTTGAAAAACGACTTTTCGCACTTGTGTTGGTGCAGGAAACCACTTTTGCACTTGTATTAGTGTGGAAAAACCACTTTTCGCACTTGTGTTAGTGTTGAAAAACCACTTTTCGCACTTGTGTTAGTGTTGAAAAACCACTTTTCGCACTTGTTTTAGTGTTGAAAAAACACTTTTCACACGTGTTGGTGCAGGAAACCACTTTTGCACTTGTGTTAGTGTTGAAAAACCACTTTTCGCACTTGTGTTAGTGTTGAAAAACCACTTTTCGCACTTGTGTCAGTGTTGAAAAACCACTTTTTGCATTTGTGATAGTGTTGAAAAACCACTTTTTACACTTGTGTTAATGTTGAAAAACCACTTTTCGCACTTGTGTTAGTGTTGAAAAACCACGTTTCGCACTTGTGTTGGTGCAGGAAACCACTTTTGCACTTGTATTAGTGTGGAAAAACCACTTTTCGCACTTGTGTTAGTGTTGAAAAACCACTTTTCGCACTTGTGTTAGTGTTGAAAAACCACTTTTCACACTTGTGTTAGTGTTGAAAAACCACTTTTTGCACTTGTGTTGGTGCAGGAAACCACTTTTGCACTTGTGTTAGTGTTGAAAAACCACTTTTCGCACCTCTGTTAGTGTTGAAAAAACACTTTTCGCACTTGTGTTAGTGTTGAAAAACCACTTTTCGCACTTGTGTTGGTGCAGGAAACCACTTTTGCACTTGTGTTAGTGTTGAAAAACCACTTTTCGCACTTGTGTTAGTGTTGAAAAACCACTTTTCGCACTTGTGTCAGTGTTGAAAAACCACTTTTTGCACTTGTGATAGTGTTGAAAAACCACTTTTCGCACTTGTGTTAGTGTTGAAAAACCACTTTTCGCACTTGTGTTAGTGTTGAAAAACCACTTTTCGCACTTGTGTTGGTGCAGGAAACCACTTTTGCACTTGTATTAGTGTGGAAAAACCACTTTTCGCACTTGTGTTAGTGTTGAAAAACCACTTTTCGCACTTGTGTTGGTGCAGGAAACCACTTTTGCACTTGTATTAGTGTGGAAAAACCACTTTTCACACTTGTGATAGTGTTGAAAAACCACTTTTCGCACTTGTGTTAGTGTTGAAAAACCACTTTTTGCACTTGTGTTAGTGTTGAAAAACCACTTTTTGCACTTGTGATAGTGTTGCAAAAACCACTTTTCGCACTTGTGTTAGTGTTTAAAAACCACTTTTCGCACTTGTGTTGGTGCAGGAAACCACTTTTGCACTTGTATTAGTGTGGAAAAACCACTTTTCGCACTTGTGTTAGTGTTAAAAAACCACTTTTCGCACTTGTGTTAGTGTTGAAAAACCACTTTTCGCACTTGTGTTAGTGTTGAAAAACCACTTTTCGCACTTGTGTTAGTGTTGAAAAACCACTTTTTGCACTTGTGATAGTGTTGAAAAACCACTTTTTGCACTTGTGATAGTGTTGAAAAACCACTTTTCGCACCTGTGTTAGTGTTGAAAAACCACTTTTCGCACTTGTGTTGGTGCAGGAAACCACTTTTGCACTTGTATTAGTGTGGAAAAACCACTTTTCGCACTTGTGTTAGTGTTGAAAAACCACTTTTCGCACTTGTGTTAGTGTTGATAAACCACATTTCGCACTTGTGTTGGTGGAGGAAACCACTTTTGCACTTGTGATAGTGTTGAAAAACCACTTTTCGCACTTGTGTAAGTGTTGAAATACCACTTTTCGCACTTGTGTTAGTGTTGAAAAACCACTTTTCGCACTTGTGTTGGTGCAGGAAACCACTTTTGCACTTGTATTAGTGTGGAAAAAAGACTTTTTGCACTTGTGATAGTGTTGAAAAACCACTTTTCGCACTTGTGTTAGTGTTGAAAAACCACTTTTCGCACTTGTGTTCGTGTTGAAAAACCACTTTTTGCACTTGTGATAGTGTTGAAAAACCACTTTTCGCACTTGTGTTAGTGTTGAAAAACGACTTTTCGCACTTGTGTTGGTGCAGGAAACCACTTTTGCACTTGTATTAGTGTGGAAAAACCACTTTTCGCACTTGTGTTAGTGTTGAAAAACCACTTTTCGCACTTGTGTTAGTGTTGAAAAACCACTTTTCGCACTTGTTTTAGTGTTGAAAAACCACTTTTCACACGTGTTGGTGCAGGAAACCACTTTTGCACTTGTGTTAGTGTTGAAAAACCACTTTTCGCACTTGTGTTAGTGTTGAAAAACCACTTTTCGCACTTGTGTCAGTGTTGAAAAACCACTTTTTGCATTTGTGATAGTGTTGAAAAACCACTTTTTGCACTTGTGTTAATGTTGAAAAACCACTTTTCGCACTTGTGTTAGTGTTGAAAAACCACGTTTCGCACTTGTGTTGGTGCAGGAAACCACTTTTGCACTTGTATTAGTGTGGAAAAACCACTTTTCGCACTTGTGTTAGTGTTGAAAAACCACTTTTCGCACTTGTGTTAGTGTTGAAAAACCACTTTTCACACTTGTGTTAGTGTTGAAAAACCACTTTTTGCACTTGTGTTGGTGCAGGAAACCACTTTTGCACTTGTGTTAGTGTTGAAAAACCACTTTTCGCACCTCTGTTAGTGTTGAAAAAACACTTTTCGCACTTGTGTTAGTGTTGAAAAACCACGTTTCGCACTTGTGTTGGTGCAGGAAACCACTTTTGCACTTGTATTAGTGTGGAAAAACCACTTTTCGCACTTGTGTTAGTGTTGAAAAACCACTTTTCGCACTTGTGTTAGTGTTGAAAAACCACTTTTCACACTTGTGTTAGTGTTGAAAAACCACTTTTTGCACTTGTGTTGGTGCAGGAAACCACTTTTGCACTTGTGTTAGTGTTGAAAAACCACTTTTCGCACCTCTGTTAGTGTTGAAAAAACACTTTTCGCACTTGTGTTAGTGTTGAAAAACCACTTTTCGCACTTGTGTTGGTGCAGGAAACCACTTTTGCACTTGTGTTAGTGTTGAAAAACCACTTTTCGCACTTGTGTTAGTGTTGAAAAACCACTTTTCGCACTTGTGTCAGTGTTGAAAAACCACTTTTTGCACTTGTGATAGTGTTGAAAAACCACTTTTCGCACTTGTGTTAGTGTTGAAAAACCACTTTTCGCACTTGTGTTAGTGTTGAAAAACCACTTTTCGCACTTGTGTTGGTGCAGGAAACCACTTTTGCACTTGTATTAGTGTGGAAAAACCACTTTTCGCACTTGTGTTAGTGTTGAAAAACCACTTTTCGCACTTGTGTTAGTGTTGAAAAACCACTTTTCGCACTTGTGTTGGTGCAGGAAACCACTTTTGCACTTGTATTAGTGTGGAAAAAACACTTTTTGCACTTGTGATAGTGTTGAAAAAACACTTTTCGCACTTGTGTTAGTGTTGAAAAAAAACTTTTCGCACTTGTGTTAGTGTTGAAAAACCACTTTTCGCACCTGTGTTGGTGCAGGAAACCACTTTTGCACTTGTATTAATGTGGAAAAAACACTTTTTGCACTTGTGATAGTGTTGAAAAACCACTTTTCGCACTTGTGTAAGTGTTGAAAAACCACTTTTCGCACTTGTGTTAGTGTTGAAAAACCACTTTTCGCACTTGTGTTAGTGTTGAAAAAAAACTTTTCGCACTTGTGTTAGTGTTGAAAAACCACTTTTCGCACCTGTGTTGGTGCAGGAAACCACTTTTGCACTTGTATTAATGTGGAAAAAACACTTTTTGCACTTGTGATAGTGTTGAAAAACCACTTTTCGCACTTGTGTAAGTGTTGAAAAACCACTTTTCGCACTTGTGTTAGTGTTGAAAAACCACTTTTCACACTTGTGTTAGTGTTGAAAAACCACTTTTCGCACTTGTGTTAGTGTTGAAAAACCACTTTTCGCACTTGTGTTGGTGCAGGAAACCACTTTTGCACTTGTATTAGTGTGGAAAAACCACTTTTCGCACTTGTGTTAGTGTTGAAAAACCACTTTTCGCACTTGTGTTAGTGTTGATAAACCACATTTCGCACTTGTGTTAGTGCAGGAAACCACTTTTGCACTTGTGATAGTGTTGAAAAACCACTTTTCGCACTTGTGTAAGTGTTGAAAAACCACTTTTCGCACTTGTGTTAGTGTTGAAAAACCACTTTTCGCACTTGTGTTGGTGCAGGAAACCACTTTTGCACTTGTATTAGTGTGGAAAAAACACTTTTTGCACTTGTGGTAGTGTTGAAAAACCACTTTTCGCACTTGTGTTAGTGTTGAAAAACCACTTTTCGCACTTGTGTTAGTGTTGAAAAACCACTTTTTGCACTTGTGATAGTGTTGAAAAACCACTTTTCGCACTTGTGTTGGTGCAGGAAACCACTTTCGCACTTGTGTTAGTGTTGAAAAACCACTTTTCGCACTTGTGTTATTGTTGAAAAACCACTTTTCGCACTTGTGTTGGTGCAGGAAACCACTTTTGCACTTGTGTTAGTGTTGAAAAACCACTTTTCGCACTTGTGTTAGTGTTGAAAAACCACTTTTCGCACTTGTGTCAGTGTTGAAAAACCACTTTTTGTACTTGTGATAGTGTTGAAAAACAACTTTTCGCACTTGTGTTAGTGTTGAAAAACCACTTTTTGCACTTGTGTTAGTGTTGAAAAACCACTTTTCGCACTTGTGTTGGTGCAGGAAACCACTTTTGCACTTATATTAGTGTGGAAAAACCACTTTTCGCACTTGCGTTAGTGTTGAAAAACCACTTTTCGCACTTGTGTTAGTGATGAAAAACCACTTTTCGCACTTGTGTTAGTGCTGAAAAACCACTTTTCGCACTTGTGTTAGTGTTGAAAAACCACTTTTAGCACTTGTGTTGGTGCAGGAAACCACTTTTGCACTTGTATTAGTGTGGAAAAAACACTTTTTGCACTTGTGATAGTGTTGAAAAACCACTTTTCGCACTTGTGTTAGTGTTGAAAAATTACTTTTCGCACTTGTGTTAGTGTTGAAAAACCACTTTTTGCACTTGTGTTAGTGTTGAAAAACCACTTTTTGCACTTGTGATAGTGTTGAAAAACCACTTTTCGCACTTGTGTTAGTGTTGAAAAACCACTTTTCGCACTTGTGTTGGTGCAGGAAACCACTTTTGCACTTGTATTAGTGTGGAAAAACCACTTTTCGCACTTGTGTTAGTGTTGAAAAACCACTTTTTGCACTTGTGTTAGTGTTGATAAACCACTTTTCACACTTGTGTTGGTGCAGGAAACCAGTTTTGCACTTGTGATAGTGTTGAAAAACCACTTTTCGCACTTGTGTAAGTGTTGAAAAACCACTTTTCGCACTTGTGTTAGTGTTTTAAAACCACTTTTCGCACTTGTGTTGGTGCAGGAAACCACTTTTGCACTTGTATTAGTGTGGAAAAACCACTTTTCGCACTTGTGTTAGTGTTAAAAAAACCACTTTTCGCACTTGTGTTAGTGTTGAAAAACCACTTTTCGCACTTGTGTTAGTGTTGAAAAACCACTTTTCGCACTTGTGTTAGTGTTGAAAAACCACTTTTTGCACTTGTGATAGTGTTGAAAAACCACTTTTCGCACTTGTGTTAGTGTTGAAAAACCACTTTTCGCACTTGTGTTAGTGTTGAAAAATCACTTTTCGCACTTGTGTTAGTGTTGAAAAACCACTTTTTGCACTTGTGATAGTGTTGAAAAACCACTTTTCGCACTTGTGTTAGTGTTGAAAAACCACTTTTCGCACTTGTGTTGGTGCAGGAAACCACTTTTGCACTTGTATTAGTGTGGAAAAACCACTTTTCGCACTTGTGTTAGTGTTGAAAAACCACTTTTCGCACTTGTGTTAGTGTTGATAAACCACATTTCGCACTTGTGTTGGTGGAGGAAACCACTTTTGCACTTGTGATAGTGTTGAAAAACCACTTTTCGCACTTGTGTAAGTGTTGAAATACCACTTTTCGCACTTGTGTTAGTGTTGAAAAACCACTTTTCGCACTTGTGTTGGTGCAGGAAACCACTTTTGCACTTGTATTAGTGTGGAAAAAAGACTTTTTGCACTTGTGATAGTGTTGAAAAACCACTTTTCGCACTTGTGTTAGTGTTGAAAAACCACTTTTCGCACTTGTGTTCGTGTTGAAAAACCACTTTTTGCACTTGTGATAGTGTTGAAAAACCACTTTTCGCACTTGTGTTAGTGTTGAAAAACGACTTTTCGCACTTGTGTTGGTGCAGGAAACCACTTTTGCACTTGTATTAGTGTGGAAAAACCACTTTTCGCACTTGTGTTAGTGTTGAAAAACCACTTTTCGCACTTGTGTTAGTGTTGAAAAACCACTTTTCGCACTTGTGTTAGTGTTGAACAACCACTTTTCACACGTGTTGGTGCAGGAAACCACTTTTGCACTTGTGTTAGTGTTGAAAAACCACTTTTCGCACTTGTGTTAGTGTTGAAAAACCACTTTTCGCACTTGTGTCAGTGTTGAAAAACCACTTTTTGCATTTGTGATAGTGTTGAAAAACCACTTTTTGCACTTGTGTTAATGTTGAAAAACCACTTTTCGCACTTGTGTTAGTGTTGAAAAACCACGTTTCGCACTTGTGTTGGTGTTGAAAAACCACTTTTGCACTTGTATTAGTGTGGAAAAACCACTTTTCGCACTTGTGTTAGTGTTGAAAAACCACTTTTCGCACTTGTGTTAGTGTTGAAAAACCACTTTTCACACTTGTGTTAGTGTTGAAAAACCACTTTTTGCACTTGTGTTGGTGCAGGAAACCACTTTTGCACTTGTGTTAGTGTTGAAAAACCACTTTTCGCACCTCTGTTAGTGTTGAAAAAACACTTTTCGCACTTGTGTTAGTGTTGAAAAACCACTTTTCGCACTTGTGTTGGTGCAGGAAACCACTTTTGCACTTGTGTTAGTGTTGAAAAACCACTTTTCGCACTTGTGTTAGTGTTGAAAAACCACTTTTCGCACTTGTGTCAGTGTTGAAAAACCACTTTTTGCACTTGTGATAGTGTTGAAAAACCACTTTTCGCACTTGTGTTAGTGTTGAAAAACCACTTTTCGCACTTGTGTTAGTGTTGAAAAACCACTTTTCGCACTTGTGTTGGTGCAGGAAACCACTTTTGCACTTGTATTAGTGTGGAAAAACCACTTTTCGCACTTGTGTTAGTGTTGAAAAACCACTTTTCGCACTTGTGTTAGTGTTGAAAAACCACTTTTCGCACTTGTGTTGGTGCAGGAAACCACTTTTGCACTTGTATTAGTGTGGAAAAAACACTTTTTGCACTTGTGATAGTGTTGAAAAAACACTTTTCGCACTTGTGTTAGTGTTGAAAAAAAACTTTTCGCACTTGTGTTAGTGTTGAAAAACCACTTTTCGCACCTGTGTTGGTGCAGGAAACCACTTTTGCACTTGTATTAATGTGGACAAAACACTTTTTGCACTTGTGATAGTGTTGAAAAACCACTTTTCGCACTTGTGTAAGTGTTGAAAAACCACTTTTCGCACTTGTGTTAGTGTTGGAAAACCACTTTTCGCACTTGTGTTAGTGTTGAAAAATCACTTTTCGCACTTGTGTTAGTGTTGAAAAACCACTTTTTACACTTGTGATAGTGTTGAAAAACCACTTTTCGCACTTGTGTTGGTGCAGGAAACCACTTTTGCACTTGTATTAGTGTGGAAAAACCACTTTTCGCACTTGTGTTAGTGTTGAAAAACCACTTTTCGCACTTGTGTTAGTGTTGATAAACCACATTTCGCACTTGTGTTGGTGCAGGAAACCACTTTTGCACTTGTGATAGTGTTGAAAAACCACTTTTCGCACTTGTGTAAGTGTTGAAAAACCACTTTTCGCACTTGTGTTAGTGTTGAAAAACCACTTTTCGCACTTGTGTTGGTGCAGGAAACCACTTTTGCACTTGTATTAGTGTGGAAAAAACACTTTTTGCACTTGTGATAGTGTTGAAAAAACACTTTTCGCACTTGTGTTAGTGTTGAAAAACCACTTTTCGCACTTGTGTTAGTGTTGAAAAACCACTTTTTGCACTTGTGATAGTGTTGAAAAACCACTTTTCGCACTTGTGTTGGTGCAGGAAACCACTTTCGCACTTGTGTTAGTGTTGAAAAACCACTTTTCGCACTTGTGTTATTGTTGAAAAACCACTTTTCGCACTTGTGTTGGTGCAGGAAACCACTTTTGCACTTGTGTTAGTGTTGAAAAACCACTTTTCGCACTTGTGTTAGTGTTGAAAACCACTTTTCGCACTTGTGTCAGTGTTGAAAAACCACTTTTTGTACTTGTGATAGTGTTGAAAAACAACTTTTCGCACTTGTGTTAGTGTTGAAAAACCACTTTTTGCACTTGTGTTAGTGTTGAAAAACCACTTTTCGCACTTGTGTTGGTGCAGGAAACCACTTTTGCACTTATATTAGTGTGGAAAAACCACTTTTCGCACTTGTGTTAGTGTTGAAAAACCACTTTTCGCACTTGTGTTAGTGATGAAAAACCACTTTTCGCACTTGTGTTAGTGCTGAAAAACCACTTTTCGCACTTGTGTTAGTGTTGAAAAACCACTTTTAGCACTTGTGTTGGTGCAGGAAACCACTTTTGCACTTGTATTAGTGTGGAAAAAACACTTTTTGCACTTGTGATAGTGTTGAAAAACCACTTTTCGCACTTGTGTTAGTGTTGAAAAATTACTTTTCGCACTTGTGTTAGTGTTGAAAAACCACTTTTTGCACTTGTGTTAGTGTTGAAAAACCACTTTTTGCACTTGCGATAGTGTTGAAAAACCACTTTTCGCACTTGTGTTAGTGTTGAAAAACCACTTTTCGCACTTGTGTTGGTGCAGGAAACCACTTTTGCACTTGTATTAGTGTGGAAAAACCACTTTTCGCACTTGTGTTAGTGTTGAAAAACCACTTTTTGCACTTGTGTTAGTGTTGATAAACCACTTTTCACACTTGTGTTGGTGCAGGAAACCAGTTTTGCACTTGTGATAGTGTTGAAAAACCACTTTTCGCACTTGTGTAAGTGTTGAAAAACCACTTTTCGCACTTGTGTTAGTGTTGAAAAACCACTTTTCGCACTTGTGTTGGTGCAGGAAACCACTTTTGCAATTGTATTAGTGTGGAAAAACCACTTTTCGCACTTGTGTTAGTGTTGAAAAACCACTTTTCGCACTTGTGTTAGTGTTGAAGAACCACTTTTCGCACTTGTGTTAGTGTTGAAAAACCACTTTTCGCACTTGTGTTAGTGTTGAAAAACCACTTTTCGCACTTGTGTTGGTGCAGGAAACCACTTTTGCACTTGTATTAGTGTGGAAAAACCACTTTTCGCACTTGTGTTAGTGTTGAAAAACCACTTTTCGCACTTGTGTTAGTGTTGAAAAACCACTTTTCACACTTGTGTTAGTGTTGAAAAACCACTTTTCGCACTTGTGTTAGTGTTGAAAAACCACTTTTCGCACTTGTGTTAGTGTTGAAAAACCACTTTTCGCACTTGTGTTAGTGTTGAAAAACCACTTTTCGCACTTGTGTTAGTGTTGAAAAACCACTTTTCGCACCTGTGTTGGTGCAGGAAACCACTTTTGCACTTGTATTAGTGTGGAAAAAACACTTTTTGCACTTGTGATAGTGTTGAAAAACCACTTTTCGCACTTGTGTTAGTGTTGAAAAACCACTTTTTGCACTTGTGTTAGTGTTGAAAAACCACTTTTTGCACTTGTGTTAGTGTTGAAAAACCACTTTTTGCACTTGTGATAGTGTTGCAAAAACCACTTTTCGCACTTGTGTTAGTGTTTAAAAACCACTTTTCGCACTTGTGTTGGTGCAGGAAACCACTTTTGCACTTGTATTAGTGTGGAAAAACCACTTTTCGCACTTTTGTTAGTGTTAAAAAACCACTTTTCGCACTTGTGTTAGTGTTGAAAAACCACTTTTCGCACTTGTGTTAGTGTTGAAAAACCACTTTTCGCACTTGTGTTAGTGTTGAAAAACCACTTTTTGCACTTGTGATAGTGTTGAAAAACCACTTTTCGCACTTGTGTTAGTGTTGAAAAACCACTTTTCGCACTTGTGTTAGTGTTGAAAAATCACTTTTCGCACTTGTGTTAGTGTTGAAAAACCACTTTTTGCACTTGTGATAGTGTTGAAAAACCACTTTTCGCACTTGTGTTAGTGTTGAAAAACCACTTTTCGCACTTGTGTTGGTGCAGGAAACCACTTTTGCACTTGTATTAGTGTGGAAAAACCACTTTTCGCACTTGTGTTAGTGTTGAAAAACCACTTTTCGCACTTGTGTTAGTATTGATAAACCACATTTCGCACTTGTGTTGGTGGAGGAAACCACTTTTGCACTTGTGATAGTGTTGAAAAACCACTTTTCGCACTTGTGTAAGTGTTGAAATACCACTTTTCGCACTTGTGTTAGTGTTGAAAAACCACTTTTCGCACTTGTGTTGGTGCAGGAAACCACTTTTGCACTTGTATTAGTGTGGAAAAAAGACTTTTTGCACTTGTGATAGTGTTGAAAAACCACTTTTCGCACTTGTGTTAGTGTTGAAAAACCACTTTTCGCACTTGTGTTCGTGTTGAAAAACCACTTTTTGCACTTGTGATAGTGTTGAAAAACCACTTTTCGCACTTGTGTTAGTGTTGAAAAACGACTTTTCGCACTTGTGTTGGTGCAGGAAACCACTTTTGCACTTGTATTAGTGTGGAAAAACCACTTTTCGCACTTGTGTTAGTGTTGAAAAACCACTTTTCGCACTTGTGTTAGTGTTGAAAAACCACTTTTCGCACTTGTTTTAGTGTTGAAAAACCACTTTTCACACGTGTTGGTGCAGGAAACCACTTTTGCACTTGTGTTAGTGTTGAAAAACCACTTTTCGCACTTGTGTTAGTGTTGAAAAACCACTTTTCGCACTTGTGTCAGTGTTGAAAAACCACTTTTTGCATTTGTGATAGTGTTGAAAAACCACTTTTTGCACTTGTGTTAATGTTGAAAAACCACTTTTCGCACTTGTGTTAGTGTTGAAAAACCACGTTTCGCACTTGTGTTGGTGCAGGAAACCACTTTTGCACTTGTATTAGTGTGGAAAAACCACTTTTCGCACTTGTGTTAGTGTTGAAAAACCACTTTTCGCACTTGTGTTAGTGTTGAAAAACCACTTTTCACACTTGTGTTAGTGTTGAAAAACCACTTTTTGCACTTGTGTTGGTGCAGGAAACCACTTTTGCACTTGTGTTAGTGTTGAAAAACCACTTTTCGCACCTCTGTTAGTGTTGAAAAAACACTTTTCGCACTTGTGTTAGTGTTGAAAAACCACTTTTCGCACTTGTGTTGGTGCAGGAAACCACTTTTGCACTTGTGTTAGTGTTGAAAAACCACTTTTCGCACTTGTGTTAGTGTTGAAAAACCACTTTTCGCACTTGTGTCAGTGTTGAAAAACCACTTTTTGCACTTGTGATAGTGTTGAAAAACCACTTTTCGCACTTGTGTTAGTGTTGAAAAACCACTTTTCGCACTTGTGTTAGTGTTGAAAAACCACTTTTCGCACTTGTGTTGGTGCAGGAAACCACTTTTGCACTTGTATTAGTGTGGAAAAACCACTTTTCGCACTTGTGTTAGTGTTGAAAAACCACTTTTCGCACTTGTGTTGGTGCAGGAAACCACTTTTGCACTTGTATTAGTGTGGAAAAACCACTTTTCGCACTTGTGATAGTGTTGAAAAACCACTTTTCGCACTTGTGTTAGTGTTGAAAAACCACTTTTTGCACTTGTGTTAGTGTTGAAAAACCACTTTTTGCACTTGTGATAGTGTTGCAAAAACCACTTTTCGCACTTGTGTTAGTGTTTAAAAACCACTTTTCGCACTTGTGTTGGTGCAGGAAACCACTTTTGCACTTGTATTAGTGTGGAAAAACCACTTTTCGCACTTGTGTTAGTGTTAAAAAACCACTTTTCGCACTTGTGTTAGTGTTGAAAAACCACTTTTCGCACTTGTGTTAGTGTTGAAAAACCACTTTTCGCACTTGTGTTAGTGTTGAAAAACCACTTTTTGCACTTGTGATAGTGTTGAAAAACCACTTTTCGCACTTGTGTTAGTGTTGAAAAACCACTTTTCGCACTTGTGTTAGTGTTGAAAAATCACTTTTCGCACTTGTGTTAGTGTTGAAAAACCACTTTTTGCACTTGTGATAGTGTTGAAAAACCACTTTTCGCACTTGTGTTAGTGTTGAAAAACCACTTTTCGCACTTGTGTTGGTGCAGGAAACCACTTTTGCACTTGTATTAGTGTGGAAAAACCACTTTTCGCACTTGTGTTAGTGTTGAAAAACCACTTTTCGCACTTGTGTTAGTGTTGATAAACCACATTTCGCACTTGTGTTGGTGGAGGAAACCACTTTTGCACTTGTGATAGTGTTGAAAAACCACTTTTCGCACTTGTGTAAGTGTTGAAATACCACTTTTCGCACTTGTGTTAGTGTTGAAAAACCACTTTTCGCACTTGTGTTGGTGCAGGAAACCACTTTTGCACTTGTATTAGTGTGGAAAAAAGACTTTTTGCACTTGTGATAGTGTTGAAAAACCACTTTTCGCACTTGTGTTAGTGTTGAAAAACCACTTTTCGCACTTGTGTTCGTGTTGAAAAACCACTTTTTGCACTTGTGATAGTGTTGAAAAACCACTTTTCGCACTTGTGTTAGTGTTGAAAAACGACTTTTCGCACTTGTGTTGGTGCAGGAAACCACTTTTGCACTTGTATTAGTGTGGAAAAACCACTTTTCGCACTTGTGTTAGTGTTGAAAAACCACTTTTCGCACTTGTGTTAGTGTTGAAAAACCACTTTTCGCACTTGTTTTAGTGTTGAAAAACCACTTTTCACACGTGTTGGTGCAGGAAACCACTTTTGCACTTGTGTTAGTGTTGAAAAACCACTTTTCGCACTTGTGTTAGTGTTGAAAAACCACTTTTCGCACTTGTGTCAGTGTTGAAAAACCACTTTTTGCATTTGTGATAGTGTTGAAAAACCACTTTTTGCACTTGTGTTAATGTTGAAAAACCACTTTTCGCACTTGTGTTAGTGTTGAAAAACCACGTTTCGCACTTGTGTTGGTGCAGGAAACCACTTTTGCACTTGTATTAGTGCGGAAAAACCACTTTTCGCACTTGTGTTAGTGTTGAAAAACCACTTTTCGCACTTGTGTTAGTGTTGAAAAACCACTTTTCACACTTGTGTTAGTGTTGAAAAACCACTTTTTGCACTTGTGTTGGTGCAGGAAACCACTTTTGCACTTGTGTTAGTGTTGAAAAACCACTTTTCGCACCTCTGTTAGTGTTGAAAAAACACTTTTCGCACTTGTGTTAGTGTTGAAAAACCACGTTTCGCACTTGTGTTGGTGCAGGAAACCACTTTTGCACTTGTATTAGTGTGGAAAAACCACTTTTCGCACTTGTGTTAGTGTTGAAAAACCACTTTTCGCACTTGTGTTAGTGTTGAAAAACCACTTTTCACACTTGTGTTAGTGTTGAAAAACCACTTTTTGCACTTGTGTTGGTGCAGGAAACCACTTTTGCACTTGTGTTAGTGTTGAAAAACCACTTTTCGCACCTCTGTTAGTGTTGAAAAAACACTTTTCGCACTTGTGTTAGTGTTGAAAAACCACTTTTCGCACTTGTGTTGGTGCAGGAAACCACTTTTGCACTTGTGTTAGTGTTGAAAAACCACTTTTCGCACTTGTGTTAGTGTTGAAAAACCACTTTTCGCACTTGTGTCAGTGTTGAAAAACCACTTTTTGCACTTGTGATAGTGTTGAAAAACCACTTTTCGCACTTGTGTTAGTGTTGAAAAACCACTTTTCGCACTTGTGTTAGTGTTGAAAAACCACTTTTCGCACTTGTGTTGGTGCAGGAAACCACTTTTGCACTTGTATTAGTGTGGAAAAACCACTTTTCGCACTTGTGTTAGTGTTGAAAAACCACTTTTCGCACTTGTGTTAGTGTTGAAAAACCACTTTTCGCACTTGTGTTGGTGCAGGAAACCACTTTTGCACTTGTATTAGTGTGGAAAAAACACTTTTTGCACTTGTGATAGTGTTGAAAAAACACTTTTCGCACTTGTGTTAGTGTTGAAAAAAAACTTTTCGCACTTGTGTTAGTGTTGAAAAACCACTTTTCGCACCTGTGTTGGTGCAGGAAACCACTTTTGCACTTGTATTAATGTGGAAAAAACACTTTTTGCACTTGTGATAGTGTTGAAAAACCACTTTTCGCACTTGTGTAAGTGTTGAAAAACCACTTTTCGCACTTGTGTTAGTGTTGAAAAACCACTTTTCGCACTTGTGTTAGTGTTGAAAAAAAACTTTTCGCACTTGTGTTAGTGTTGAAAAACCACTTTTCGCACCTGTGTTGGTGCAGGAAACCACTTTTGCACTTGTATTAATGTGGAAAAAACACTTTTTGCACTTGTGATAGTGTTGAAAAACCACTTTTCGCACTTGTGTAAGTGTTGAAAAACCACTTTTCGCACTTGTGTTAGTGTTGAAAAACCACTTTTCACACTTGTGTTAGTGTTGAAAAACCACTTTTCGCACTTGTGTTAGTGTTGAAAAACCACTTTTCGCACTTGTGCTGGTGCAGGAAACCACTTTTGCACTTGTATTAGTGTGGAAAAACCACTTTTCGCACTTGTGTTAGTGTTGAAAAACCACTTTTCGCACTTGTGTTAGTGTTGATAAACCACATTTCGCACTTGTGTTAGTGCAGGAAACCACTTTTGCACTTGTGATAGTGTTGAAAAACCACTTTTCGCACTTGTGTAAGTGTTGAAAAACCACTTTTCGCACTTGTGTTAGTGTTGAAAAACCACTTTTCGCACTTGTGTTGGTGCAGGAAACCACTTTTGCACTTGTATTAGTGTGGAAAAAACACTTTTTGCACTTGTGATAGTGTTGAAAAACCACTTTTCGCACTTGTGTTAGTGTTGAAAAACCACTTTTCGCACTTGTGTTAGTGTTGAAAAACCACTTTTTGCACTTGTGATAGTGTTGAAAAACCACTTTTCGCACTTGTGTTGGTGCAGGAAACCACTTTCGCACTTGTGTTAGTGTTGAAAAACCACTTTTCGCACTTGTGTTATTGTTGAAAAACCACTTTTCGCACTTGTGTTGGTGCAGGAAACCACTTTTGCACTTGTGTTAGTGTTGAAAAACCACTTTTCGCACTTGTGTTAGTGTTGAAAAACCACTTTTCGCACTTGTGTCAGTGTTGAAAAACCACTTTTTGTACTTGTGATAGTGTTGAAAAACAACTTTTCGCACTTGTGTTAGTGTTGAAAAACCACTTTTTGCACTTGTGTTAGTGTTGAAAAACCACTTTTCGCACTTGTGTTGGTGCAGGAAACCACTTTTGCACTTATATTAGTGTGGAAAAACCACTTTTCGCACTTGCGTTAGTGTTGAAAAACCACTTTTCGCACTTGTGTTAGTGATGAAAAACCACTTTTCGCACTTGTGTTAGTGCTGAAAAACCACTTTTCGCACTTGTGTTAGTGTTGAAAAACCACTTTTAGCACTTGTGTTGGTGCAGGAAACCACTTTTGCACTTGTATTAGTGTGGAAAAAACACTTTTTGCACTTGTGATAGTGTTGAAAAACCACTTTTCGCACTTGTGTTAGTGTTGAAAAATTACTTTTCGCACTTGTGTTAGTGTTGAAAAACCACTTTTTGCACTTGTGTTAGTGTTGAAAAACCACTTTTTGCACTTGTGATAGTGTTGAAAAACCACTTTTCGCACTTGTGTTAGTGTTGAAAAACCACTTTTCGCACTTGTGTTGGTGCAGGAAACCACTTTTGCACTTGTATTAGTGTGGAAAAACCACTTTTCGCACTTGTGTTAGTGTTGAAAAACCACTTTTTGCACTTGTGTTAGTGTTGATAAACCACTTTTCACACTTGTGTTGGTGCAGGAAACCAGTTTTGCACTTGTGATAGTGTTGAAAAACCACTTTTCGCACTTGTGTAAGTGTTGAAAAACCACTTTTCGCACTTGTGTTAGTGTTGAAAAACCACTTTTCGCACTTGTGTTGGTGCAGGAAACCACTTTTGCAATTGTATTAGTGTGGAAAAACCACTTTTCGCACTTGTGTTAGTGTTGAAAAACCACTTTTCGCACTTGTGTTAGTGTTGAAGAACCACTTTTCGCACTTGTGTTAGTGTTGAAAAACCACTTTTCGCACTTGTGTTAGTGTTGAAAAACCACTTTTCGCACTTGTGTTGGTGCATGAAACCACTTTTGCACTTGTATTAGTGTGGAAAAACCACTTTTTGCACTTGTGTTGGTGTTGAAAAATCACTTTTCGCACTTGTGTTAGTGTTGAAAAACCACTTTTCACACTTGTGTTAGTGTTGAAAAACCACTTTTCGCACTTGTGTTGGTGCAGGAAACCACTTTTGCACTTGTGTTAGTGTTGAAAAACCACTTTTCGCACCTCTGTTAGTGTTGCAAAAACACTTTTCGCACTTGTGTTAGTGTTGAAAAACCACTTTTCGCACTTGTGTTGGTGCAGGAAACCACTTTTGCACTTGTGTTAGTGTTGAAAAACCACTTTTCGCACTTGTGTTAGTGTTGAAAAACCACTTTTCGCACTTGTGTCAGTGTTGAAAAATCACTTTTCGCACTTGTGTTAGTGTTGAAAAACCACTTTTTGCACTTGTGATAGTGTTGAAAAACCACTTTTCGCACTTGTGTTAGTGTTGAAAAACCACTTTTCGCACTTGTGTTGGTGCAGGAAACCACTTTTGCACTTGTATTAGTGTGGAAAAACCACTTTTCGCACTTGTGTTAGTGTTGAAAAACCACTTTTCGCACTTGTG
Source organism: Myxine glutinosa (assembly GCF_964187855.1). Lineage (NCBI taxonomy): Eukaryota > Metazoa > Chordata > Myxini > Myxiniformes > Myxinidae > Myxine > Myxine glutinosa. The sequence goes on from NC_136264.1 coordinate 181,844,330, forward strand.
TTAGTGTTGATAAACCACATTTCGCACTTGTGTTGGTGGAGGAAACCACTTTTGCACTTGTGATAGTGTTGAAAAACCACTTTTCGCACTTGTGTAAGTGTTGAAATACCACTTTTCGCACTTGTGTTAGTGTTGAAAAACCACTTTTCGCACTTGTGTTGGTGCAGGAAACCACTTTTGCACTTGTATTAGTGTGGAAAAAAGACTTTTTGCACTTGTGATAGTGTTGAAAAACCACTTTTCGCACTTGTGTTAGTGTTGAAAAACCACTTTTCGCACTTGTGTTCGTGTTGAAAAACCACTTTTTGCACTTGTGATAGTGTTGAAAAACCACTTTTCGCACTTGTGTTAGTGTTGAAAAACGACTTTTCGCACTTGTGTTGGTGCAGGAAACCACTTTTGCACTTGTATTAGTGTGGAAAAACCACTTTTCGCACTTGTGTTAGTGTTGAAAAACCACTTTTCGCACTTGTGTTAGTGTTGAAAAACCACTTTTCGCACTTGTTTTAGTGTTGAAAAACCACTTTTCACACGTGTTGGTGCAGGAAACCACTTTTGCACTTGTGTTAGTGTTGAAAAACCACTTTTCGCACTTGTGTTAGTGTTGAAAAACCACTTTTCGCACTTGTGTCAGTGTTGAAAAACCACTTTTTGCATTTGTGATAGTGTTGAAAAACCACTTTTTGCACCTCTGTTAATGTTGAAAAACCACTTTTCGCACTTGTGTTAGTGTTGAAAAACCACGTTTCGCACTTGTGTTGGTGCAGGAAACCACTTTTGCACTTGTATTAGTGTGGAAAAACCACTTTTCGCACTTGTGTTAGTGTTGAAAAACCACTTTTCGCACTTGTGTTAGTGTTGAAAAACCACTTTTCACACTTGTGTTAGTGTTGAAAAACCACTTTTTGCACTTGTGTTGGTGCAGGAAACCACTTTTGCACTTGTGTTAGTGTTGAAAAACCACTTTTCGCACCTCTGTTAGTGTTGAAAAAACACTTTTCGCACTTGTGTTAGTGTTGAAAAACCACTTTTCGCACTTGTGTTGGTGCAGGAAACCACTTTTGCACTTGTGTTAGTGTTGAAAAACCACTTTTCGCACTTGTGTTAGTGTTGAAAAACCACTTTTCGCACTTGTGTCAGTGTTGAAAAACCACTTTTTGCACTTGTGATAGTGTTGAAAAACCACTTTTCGCACTTGTGTTAGTGTTGAAAAACCACTTTTCGCACTTGTGTTAGTGTTGAAAAACCACTTTTCGCACTTGTGTTGGTGCAGGAAACCACTTTTGCACTTGTATTAGTGTGGAAAAACCACTTTTCGCACTTGTGTTAGTGTTGAAAAACCACTTTTCGCACTTGTGTTAGTGTTGAAAAACCACTTTTCGCACTTGTGTTGGTGCAGGAAACCACTTTTGCACTTGTATTAGTGTGGAAAAAACACTTTTTGCACTTGTGATAGTGTTGAAAAAACACTTTTCGCATTTGTGTTAGTGTTGAAAAAAAACTTTTCGCACTTGTGTTAGTGTTGAAAAACCACTTTTCGCACCTGTGTTGGTGCAGGAAACCACTTTTGCACTTGTATTAATGTGGAAAAAACACTTTTTGCACTTGTGATAGTGTTGAAAAACCACTTTTCGCACTTGTGTAAGTGTTGAAAAACCACTTTTCGCACTTGTGTTAGTGTTGAAAAACCACTTTTCGCACTTGTGTTAGTGTTGAAAAAAAACTTTTCGCACTTGTGTTAGTGTTGAAAAACCACTTTTCGCACCTGTGTTGGTGCAGGAAACCACTTTTGCACTTGTATTAATGTGGAAAAAACACTTTTTGCACTTGTGATAGTGTTGAAAAACCACTTTTCGCACTTGTGTAAGTGTTGAAAAACCACTTTTCGCACTTGTGTTAGTGTTGAAAAACCACTTTTCACACTTGTGTTAGTGTTGAAAAACCACTTTTCGCACTTGTGTTAGTGTTGAAAAACCACTTTTCGCACTTGTGTTGGTGCAGGAAACCACTTTTGCACTTGTATTAGTGTGGAAAAACCACTTTTCGCACTTGTGTTAGTGTTGAAAAACCACTTTTCGCACTTGTGTTAGTGTTGATAAACCACATTTCGCACTTGTGTTAGTGCAGGAAACCACTTTTGCACTTGTGATAGTGTTGAAAAACCACTTTTCGCACTTGTGTAAGTGTTGAAAAACCACTTTTCGCACTTGTGTTAGTGTTGAAAAACCACTTTTCGCACTTGTGTTGGTGCAGGAAACCACTTCTGCACTTGTATTAGTGTGGAAAAAACACTTTTTGCACTTGTGATAGTGTTGAAAAACCACTTTTCGCACTTGTGTTAGTGTTGAAAAACCACTTTTCGCACTTGTGTTAGTGTTGAAAAACCACTTTTTGCACTTGTGATTGTGTTGAAAAACCACTTTTCGCACTTGTGTTGGTGCAGGAAACCACTTTCGCACTTGTGTTAGTGTTGAAAAACCACTTTTCGCACTTGTGTTATTGTTGAAAAACCACTTTTCGCACTTGTGTTGGTGCAGGAAACCACTTTTGCACTTGTGTTAGTGTTGAAAAACCACTTTTCGCACTTGTGTTAGTGTTGAAAAACCACTTTTCGCACTTGTGTCAGTGTTGAAAAACCACTTTTTGTACTTGTGATAGTGTTGAAAAACAACTTTTCGCACTTGTGTTAGTGTTGAAAAACCACTTTTTGCACTTGTGTTAGTGTTGAAAAACCACTTTTCGCACTTGTGTTGGTGCAGGAAACCACTTTTGCACTTACATTAGTGTGGAAAAACCACTTTTCGCACTTGCGTTAGTGTTGAAAAACCACTTTTCGCACTTGTGTTAGTGATGAAAAACCACTTTTCGCACTTGTGTTAGTGCTGAAAAACCACTTTTCGCACTTGTGTTAGTGTTGAAAAACCACTTTTAGCACTTGTGTTGGTGCAGGAAACCACTTTTGCACTTGTATTAGTGTGGAAAAAACACTTTTTGCACTTGTGATAGTGTTGAAAAACCACTTTTCGCACTTGTGTTAGTGTTGAAAAATTACTTTTCGCACTTGTGTTAGTGTTGAAAAACCACTTTTTGCACTTGTGTTAGTGTTGAAAAACCACTTTTTGCACTTGTGATAGTGTTGAAAAACCACTTTTTGCACTTGTGTTAGTGTTGAAAAACCACTTTTCGCACTTGTGTTGGTGCAGGAAACCACTTTTGCACTTGTATTAGTGTGGAAAAACCACTTTTCGCACTTGTGTTAGTGTTGAAAAACCACTTTTTGCACTTGTGTTAGTGTTGATAAACCACTTTTCACACTTGTGTTGGTGCAGGAAACCAGTTTTGCACTTGTGATAGTGTTGAAAAACCACTTTTCGCACTTGTGTAAGTGTTGAAAAACCACTTTTCGCACTTGTGTTAGTGTTGAAAAACCACTTTTCGCACTTGTGTTGGTGCAGGAAACCACTTTTGCAATTGTATTAGTGTGGAAAAACCACTTTTCGCACTTGTGTTAGTGTTGAAAAACCACTTTTCGCACTTGTGTTAGTGTTGAAGAACCACTTTTCGCACTTGTGTTAGTGTTGAAAAACCACTTTTCGCACTTGTGTTAGTGTTGAAAAACCACTTTTCGCACTTGTGTTGGTGCAGGAAACCACTTTTGCACTTGTATTAGTGTGGAAAAACCACTTTTTGCACTTGTGTTGGTGTTGAAAAACCACTTTTCGCACTTGTGTTAGTGTTGAAAAACCACTTTTCACACTTGTGTTAGTGTTGAAAAACCACTTTTCGCACTTGTGTTGGTGCAGGAAACCACTTTTGCACTTGTGTTAGTGTTGAAAAACCACTTTTCGCACCTCTGTTAGTGTTGCAAAAACACTTTTCGCACTTGTGTTAGTGTTGAAAAACCACTTTTCGCACTTGTGTTGGTGCAGGAAACCACTTTTGCACTTGTGTTAGTGTTGAAAAACCACTTTTCGCACTTGTGTTAGTGTTGAAAAACCACTTTTCGCACTTGTGTCAGTGTTGAAAAACCACTTTTTGCACTTGTGATAGTGTTGAAAAACCACTTTTCGCACTTGTGTTAGTGTTGAAAAACCACTTTTCGCACTTGTTTTAGTGTTGAAAAACCACTTTTCGCACTTGTGTTGGTGCAGGAAACCACTTTTGCACTTGTATTAGTGTGGAAAAACCACTTTTCGCACTTGTGTTAGTGTTGAAAAAACCACTTTTCGCACTTGTGTTAGTGTTGAAAAACCACTTTTCGCACTTGTGTTGGTGCAGGAAACCACTTTTGCACTTGTATTAGTGTGGAAAAAACACTTTTTGCACTTGTGATAGTGTTGAAAAAACACTTTTCGCACTTGTGTTAGTGTTGAAAAACCACTTTTCGCACTTGTGTTAGTGTTGAAAAACCACTTTTCGCACCTGTGTTGGTGCAGGAAACCACTTTTGCACTTGTATTAGTGTGGAAAAAACACTTTTTGCACTTGTGATAGTGTTGAAAAACCACTTTTCGCACTTGTGTAAGTGTTGAAAAACCACTTTTTGCACTTGTGTTAGTGTTGAAAAACCACTTTTCGCACTTGTGTTTGTGTTGAAAAATCACTTTTCGCACTTGTGTTAGTGTTGAAAAACCACTTTTTGCACTTGTGATAGTGTTGAAAAACCACTTTTCGCACTTGTGTTAGTGTTGAAAAACCACTTTTCGCACTTGTGTTGGTGCAGGAAACCACTTTTGCACTTGTATTAGTGTGGAAAAACCACTTTTCGCACTTGTGTTAGTGTTGAAAAACCACTTTTCGCACTTGTGTTAGTGTTGATAAACCACATTTCGCACTTGTGTTGGTGCAGGAAACCACTTTTGCACTTGTGATAGTGTTGAAAAACCACTTTTCGCACTTGTGTAAGTGTTGAAAAACCACTTTTCGCACTTGTGTTAGTGTTGAAAAACCACTTTTCGCACTTGTGTTGGTGCAGGAAACCACTTTTGCACTTGTATTAGTGTGGAAAAAACACTTTTTGCACTTGTGATAGTGTTGAAAAACCACTTTTCGCACTTGTGTTAGTGTTGAAAAACCACTTTTCGCACTTGTGTTAGTGTTGAAAAACCACTTTTTGCACTTGTGATAGTGTTGAAAAACCACTTTTCGCACTTGTGTTGGTGCAGGAAACCACTTTCGCACTTGTGTTAGTGTTGAAAAACCACTTTTCGCACTTGTGTTATTGTTGAAAAACCACTTTTCGCACTTGTGTTGGTGCAGGAAACCACTTTTGCACTTGTGTTAGTGTTGAAAAACCACTTTTCGCACTTGTGTTAGTGTTGAAAAACCACTTTTCGCACTTGTGTCAGTGTTGAAAAACCACTTTTTGTACTTGTGATAGTGTTGAAAAACAACTTTTCGCACTTGTGTTAGTGTTGAAAAACCACTTTTTGCACTTGTGTTAGTGTTGAAAAACCACTTTTCGCACTTGTGTTGGTGCAGGAAACCACTTTTGCACTTATATTAGTGTGGAAAAACCACTTTTCGCTCTTGTGTTAGTGTTGAAAAACCACTTTTCGCACTTGTGTTAGTGATGAAAAACCACTTTTCGCACTTGTGTTAGTGCTGAAAAACCACTTTTCGCACTTGTGTTAGTGTTGAAAAACCACTTTTAGCACTTGTGTTGGTGCAGGAAACCACTTTTGCACTTGTATTAGTGTGGAAAAAACACTTTTTGCACTTGTGATAGTGTTGAAAAACCACTTTTCGCACTTGTGTTAGTGTTGAAAAATTACTTTTCGCACTTGTGTTAGTGTTGAAAAACCACTTTTTGCACTTGTGTTAGTGTTGAAAAACCACTTTTTGCACTTGTGATAGTGTTGAAAAACCACTTTTCGCACTTGTGTTAGTGTTGAAAAACCACTTTTCGCACTTGTGTTGGTGCAGGAAACCACTTTTGCACTTGTATTAGTGTGGAAAAACCACTTTTCGCACTTGTGTTAGTGTTGAAAAACCACTTTTTGCACTTGTGTTGGTGCAGGAAACCACTTTTGCACTTGTATTAGTGTTGAAAAACCACTTTTCGCACTTGTGTTAGTGTTGAAAAATCACTTGTCGCACTTGTGTTAGTGTTGAAAAACCACTTTTTGCACTTGTGATAGTGTTGAAAAACCACGTTTCGCACTTGTGTTAGTGTTGAAAAATCACTTTTTGCACTTGTGTTAGTGTTGAAAAACCACTTTTTGCACTTGTGATAGTGTTGAAAAACCACTTTTCGCACTTGTGTTAGTGTTGAAAAACCACTTTTTGCACTTGTGTTAGTGTTGAAAAACCACTTTTTGCACTTGTGATAGTGTTGAAAAACCACTTTTCGCACTTGTGTTAGTGTTGAAAAACCACTTTTCGCACTTGTGTTGGTGCAGGAAACCACTTTTGCACTTGTATTAGTGTGGAAAAAACACTTTTTGCACTTGTGATAGTGTTGAAAAACCACTTTTCGCACTTGTGTTAGTGTTGAAAAACCACTTTTCGCACTTGTGTTAGTGTTGAAAAACCACTTTTCGCACCTGTGTTGGTGCAGGAAACCACTTTTGCACTTGTATTAGTGTGGAAAAAACACTTTTCGCACTTGTGTGAGTGTTGAAAAACCACTTTTCGCATTTGTGTTAGTGTTGAAAAACCACTTTTCGCATTTGTGTTAGTGTTGAAAAACCACTTTTCGCACTTGTGTTAGTGTTGAAAAACCACTTTTCGCACTTGTGTTAGTGTTGAAAAAACACTTTTCGCACTTGTGTTAGTGTTGAAAAACAACTTTTCGCACTTGTGTTAGTGTTGAAAAACCACTTTTCGCACTTGTGTTAGTGTTGAAAAAACACTTTTTGCACTTGTGATAGTGTTGAAAAACCACTTTTCGCACTTGTGTTAGTGTTGAAAAACCACTTTTTGCACTTGTGTTAGTGTTGAAAAACCACTTTTTGCACTTGTGTTAGTGTTGAAAAACAACTTTTCGCACTTGTGTTAGTGTTGAAAAACCACTTTTCGCACTTGTGTTAGTGTTGAAAAACCACTTTTCGCACTTGTGTTAGTGTTGAAAAACCACTTTTCGCACTTGTGTTGGTGCAGGAAACCACTTTTGCACTTGTATTAGTGTGGCAAAACCACTTTTCGCACTTGTGTTAGTGTTGAAAAAACACTTTTTGCACTTGTGATAGTGTTGAAAAACCACTTTTCGCACTTGTGTTAGTGTTGAAAAACCACTTTTCGCACTTGTGTTAGTGTTGAAAAACCACTTTTAACACTTGTGTTAGTGTTGAAAAACAACTTTTCGCACTTGTGTTAGTGTTGAAAAACCACTTTTCGCACTTGTGTTAGTGTTGAAAAACCACTTTTCGCACTTGTGTTAGTGTTGAAAAACCACTTTTCGCACTTGTGTTGGTGCAGGAAACCACTTTTGCACTTGTATTAGTGTGGCAAAACCACTTTTCGCACTTGTGTTAGTGTTGAAAAACCACTTTTCACACTTGTGTTAGTGTTGAAAAACCACTTTTCGCACTTGTGTTGGTGCAGGAAACCACTTTTGCACTTGTGTTAGTGTTGAAAAACCACATTTCGCACCTCTGTTAGTGTTGAAAAACCACTTTTCGCACTTGTGTCAGTGTTGAAAAACCACTTTTTGCACTTGTGATAGTGTTGAAAAACCACTTTTCGCACTTGTGTTGGTGCAGGAAACCACTTTTGCACTTATATTAGTGTGGAAAAAAACACTTTTTGCACTTGTGATAGTGTTGAAAAACCACTTTTCGCACTTGTGTTAGTGTTGAAAAACCACTTTTCGCACTTGTGTTAGTGTTGAAAAACCACTTTTCGCACCTGTGTTGGTGCAGGAAACCACTTTTGCACTTATATTAGTGTGGAAAAAAACACTTTTTGCACTTGTGATAGTGTTGAAAAAACACTTTTTGCACTTGTGATAGTGTTGAAAAACCACTTTTCGCACTTGTGTTAGTGTTGAAAAACCACTTTTTGCACTTGTGTTAGTGTTGAAAAACCACTATTTGCACTTGTGTTAGTGTTGAAAAACCACTTTTTGCACTTGTGATAGTGTTGAAAAACCACTTTTCGCACTTGTGTTAGTGTTGAAAAACCACTTTTCGCACTTGTGTTGGTGCAGGAAACCACTTTTGCACTTGTATTAGTGTGGAAAAACCACTTTTCGCACTTGTTTTAGTGTTAAAAAACCACTTTTCGCACTTGTGTTAGTGTTGAAAAACCACTTTTCGCACTTGTGTTGGTGCAGGAAACCACTTTTGCACTTGTGTTAGTGTTGAAAAACCACTTTTTGCACCTCTGTTAGTGTTGAAAAAACACTTTTCGCACTTGTGTTAGTGTTGAAAAACCACTTTTCGCACTTGTGTTGGTGCAGGAAACCACTTTTGCACTTGTATTAGTGTGGAAAAACCACTTTTTGCACTTGTGTTAGTGTTGAAAAACCACTTTTCGCACTTGTGTTAGTGTTGAAAAACCACTTTTCGCACTTGTGTTGGTGCAGGAAACCACTTTTGCACTTGTATTAGTGTGGAAAAAACACTTTTTGCACTTATGATAGTGTTGAAAAACCACTTTTCGCACTTGTGTTAGTGTTGAAAAACCACTTTTCGCACTTGTGTTAGTGTTGAAAAACCACTTTTCGCACTTGTGTTAGTGTTGAAAAACCACTTTTTGCACTTGTGTTAGTGTTGAAAAACCACTTTTTGCACTTGTGATAGTGTTGAAAAACCACTTTTCGCACTTGTGTTAGTGTTGAAAAACCACTTTTCGCACTTGTGTTGGTGCAGGAAACCACTTTTGCACTTGTATTAGTGTGGAAAAAACACTTTTTGCACTTGTGATAGTGTTGAAAAACCACTTTTCGCACTTGTGTTAGTGTTGAAGAACCACTTTTCGCACTTGTGTTAGTGTTGAAAAACCACTTTTCGCACCTGTGTTGGTGCAGGAAACCACTTTTGCACTTGTATTAGTGTGGAAAAAACACTTTTTGCACTTGTGATAGTGTTGAAAAACCACTTTTCGCACTTGTGTTAGTGTTGAAAAACCACTTTTTGCACTTGTGTTAGTGTTGATAAACCACTTTTTGCACTTGTGATAGTGTTGAAAAACGACTTTTCGCACTTGTGTTAGTGTTGAAAAACCACTTTTCGCACTTGTGTTGGTGCAGGAAACCACTTTTGCACTTGTATTAGTGTGGAAAAACCACTTTTCGCACTTGTGTTAGTGTTAAAAAACCACTTTTCGCACTTGTGTTAGTGTTGAAAAACCACTTTTCGCACTTGTGTTAGTGTTGAAAAACCACTTTTCGCACTTGTGTTAGTGTTGAAAAACCACTTTTTGCACTTGTGATAGTGTTGAAAAACCACTTTTCGCACTTGTGTTAGTGTTGAAAAAGCACTTTTCGCACTTGTTTTAGTGTTGAAAAATCACTTGTCGCACTTGTGTTAGTGTTGAAAAACCACTTTTTGCACTTGTGATAGTGTTGAAAAACCACATTTCGCACTTGTGTTAGTGTTGAAAAACCACTTTTTGCACTTGTGTTAGTGTTGAAAAACCACTTTTTGCACTTGTGATAGTGTTGAAAAACCACTTTTCGCACTTGTGTTAGTGTTGAAAAACCACTTTTTGCACTTGTGTTAGTGTTGAAAAACCACTTTTTGCACTTGTGATAGTGTTGAAAAACCACTTTTCGCACTTGTGTTAGTGTTGAAAAAGCACTTTTCGCACTTGTGTTGGTGCAGGAAACCACTTTTGCACTTGTATTAGTGTGGAAAAAACACTTTTTACACTTGTGATAGTGTTGAAAAACCACTTTTCGCACTTGAGTTAGTGTTGAAAAATCACTTTTCGCACTTGTGTTAGTGTTGAAAAACCACTTTTTGCACTTGTGATAGTGTTGAAAAACCACTTTTCGCACTTGTGATAGTGTTGAAAAACCACTTTTCGCACTTGTGTTGGTGCAGGAAACCACTTTTGCACTTGTATTAGTGTGGAAAAACCACTTTTTGCACTTGTGTTAGTGTTGAAAAACCACTTTTCGCACCTGTGTTAGTGTTGATAAACCACATTTCGCACTTGTGTTGGTGCAGGAAACCACTTTTGCACTTGTGATAGTGTTGAAAACCCACTTTTCGCACTTGTGTAAGTGTTGAAAAACCACTTTTCGCACTTGTGTTAGTGTTGAAAATCCTCTTTTCGCACTTGTGTTAGTGTTGAAAAACCACTTTTCGCACCTGTGTTGGTGCAGGAAACCACTTTTGCACTTGTATTAGTGTGGAAAAAACACGTTTTTGCACTTGTGATAGTGTTGAAAAACCACTTTTCGCACTTGTGTTAGTGTTGAAAAACCACTTTTTGCACTTGTGTTAGTGTTGAAAAACCACTTTTTGCACTTGTGATAGTGTTGAAAAACCACTTTTCGCACTTGTGTTAGTGTTGAAAAACCACTTTTCGCACTTGTGTTGGTGCAGGAAACCACTTTTGCACTTGTATTAGTGTGGAAAAAACACTTTTTGCACTTGTGATAGTGTTGAAAAACCACTTTTCGCACTTGTGTTAGTGTTGAAAAACCACTTTTCGCACTTGTGTTAGTGTTGAAAAACCACTTTTCGCACCTGTGTTGGTGCAGGAAACCACTTTTGCACTTGTATTAGTGTGGAAAAAACACTTTTTGCACTTGTGATAGTGTTGAAAAACCACTTTTCGCACTTGTGTTAGTGTTGAAAAACCACTTTTTGCACTTGTGTTAGTGTTGAAAAACCACTTTTTGCACTTGTGATAGTGTTGAAAAACCACTTTTCGCACTTGTGTTAGTGTTGAAAAACCACTTTTCGCACTTGTGTTGGTGCAGGAAACCACTTTTGCACTTGTATTAGTGTGGAAAAACCACTTTTCGCACTTGTGTTATTGTTAAAAAACCACTTTTCGCACTTGTGTTAGTGTTGAAAAACCACTTTTCGCACTTGTGTTAGTGTTGAAAAACCACTTTTCGCACTTGTGTTAGTGTTGAAAAACCACTTTTTGCACTTGTGATAGTGTTGAAAAACCACTTTTCGCACTTGTGTTAGTGTTGAAAAAGCACTTTTCGCACTTGTGTTAGTGTTGAAAAATCACTTGTCGCACTTGTGTTAGTGTTGAAAAACCACTTTTTGCACTTGTGATAGTGTTGAAAAACCACGTTTCGCACTTGTGTTAGTGTTGAAAAATCACTTTTTGCACTTGTGTTAGTGTTGAAAAACCACTTTTTGCACTTGTGATAGTGTTGAAAAACCACTTTTCGCACTTGTGTTAGTGTTGAAAAACCACTTTTTGCACTTGTGTTAGTGTTGAAAAACCACTTTTTGCACTTGTGATAATGTTGAAAAACCACTTTTCGCACTTGTGTTAGTGTTGAAAAACCACTTTCGCACTTGTGTTGGTGGAGGAAACCACTTTTGCACTTGTATTAGTGTGGAAAAAACACTTTTTGCACTTGTGATAGTGTTGAAAAACCACTTTTCGCACTTGTGTTAGTGTTGAAAAACCACTTTTCGCACTTGTGTTAGTGTTGAAAAACCACTTTTCGCACCTGTGTTGGTGCAGGAAACCACTTTTGCACTTGTATTAGTGTGGAAAAAACACTTTTCGCACTTGTGTGAGTGTTGAAAAACCACTTTTCGCATTTGTGTTAGTGTTGAAAAACCACTTTTCGCACTTGTGTTAGTGTTGAAAAACCACTTTTCGCACTTGTGTTAGTGTTGAAAAACCACTTTTCGCACTTGTGTTAGTGTTGAAAAAACACTTTTCGCACTTGTGTTAGTGTTGAAAAAACACTTTTCGCACTTGTGTTAGTGTTGAAAAAACACTTTTCGCACTTGTGTTAGTGTTGAAAAACCACTTTTCGCACTTGTGTTAGTGTTGAAAAACCACTTTTCGCACTTGTGTTAGTGTTGAAAAAACACTTTTTGCACTTGTGATAGTGTTGAAAAACCACTTTTCGCACTTGTGTTAGTGTTGAAAAACCACTTTTTGCACTTGTGTTAGTGTTGAAAAACCACTTTTTGCACTTGTGTTAGTGTTGAAAAACAACTTTTCGCACTTGTGTTAGTGTTGAAAAACCACTTTTCGCACTTGTGTTAGTGTTGAAAAACCACTTTTCGCACTTGTGTTAGTGTTGAAAAACCACTTTTCGCACTTGTGTTGGTGCAGGAAACCACTTTTGCACTTGTATTAGTGTGGCAAAACCACTTTTCGCACTTGTGTTAGTGTTGAAAAAACACTTTTTGCACTTGTGATAGTGTTGAAAAACCACTTTTCGCACTTGTGTTAGTGTTGAAAAACCACTTTTCGCACTTGTGTTAGTGTTGAAAAACCACTTTTCACACTTGTGTTAGTGTTGAAAAACAACTTTTCGCACTTGTGTTAGTGTTGAAAAACCACTTTTCGCACTTGTGTTAGTGTTGAAAAACCACTTTTCGCACTTGTGTTAGTGTTGAAAAACCACTTTTCGCACTTGTGTTGGTGCAGGAAACCACTTTTGCACTTGTATTAGTGTGGCAAAACCACTTTTCGCACTTGTGTTAGTGTTGAAAAACCACTTTTCGCACTTGTGTTAGTGTTGAAAAACCACTTTTCACACTTGTGTTAGTGTTGAAAAACCACTTTTCGCACTTGTGTTGGTGCAGGAAACCACTTTTGCACTTGTGTTAGTGTTGAAAAACCACATTTCGCACCTCTGTTAGTGTTGAAAAAACACTTTTCGCACTTGTGTTAGTGTTGAAAAACCACTTTTCGCACTTGTGTTGGTGCAGGAAACCACTTTTGCACTTGTATTAGTGTGGAAAAACCACTTTTCGCAGTTGTGTTAGTGTTGAAAAACCACTTTTCGCACTTGTGTTAGTGTTGAAAAACCACTTTTCGCACTTGTGTTGGTGCAGGAAACCACTTTTGCACTTGTATTAGTGTGGAAAAAACACTTTTTGCACTTGTGATAGTGTTGAAAAAACACTTTTCGCACTTGTGTTAGTGTTGAAAATCCACTTTTCGCACTTGTGTTAGTGTTGAAAAACCACTTTTCGCACCTGTGTTGGTGCAGGAAACCACTTTTGCACTTGTATTAGTGTGGAAAAAACACTTTTTGCACTTGTGATAGTGTTGAAAAACCACTTTTCGCACTTGTGTTAGTGTTGAAAAACCACTTTTTGCACTTGTGTTAGTGTTGAAAAACCACTTTTTGCACTTGTGATAGTGTTGAAAAACCACTTTTCGCACTTGTGTTAGTGTTGAAAAACCACTTTTCGCACTTGTGTTGGTGCAGGAAACCACTTTTGCACTTGTATTAGTGTGGAAAAAACACTTTTTGCACTTGTGATAGTGTTGAAAAACCACTTTTCGCACTTGTGTTAGTGTTGAAAAACCACTTTTCGCACTTGTGTTAGTGTTGAAAAACCACTTTTCGCACCTGTGTTGGTGCAGGAAACCACTTTTGCACTTGTATTAGTGTGGAAAAAACACATTTTGCACTTGTGATAGTGTTGAAAAACCACTTTTCGCACTTGTGTTAGTGTTGAAAAACCACTTTTTGCACTTGTGTTAGTGTTGAAAAACCACTTTTTGCACTTGTGATAGTGTTGAAAAACCACTTTTCGCACTTGTGTTAGTGTTGAAAAACCACTTTTCGCACTTGTGTTGGTGCAGGAAACCACTTTTGCACTTGTATTAGTGTGGAAAAACCACTTTTCGCACTTGTGTTAGTGTTAAAAAACCACTTTTCGCACTTGTTTTAGTGTTGAAAAACCACTTTTCGCACTTGTGTTAGTGTTGAAAAACCACTTTTCGCACTTGTGTTAGTGTTGAAAAACCACTTTTTGCACTTGTGATAGTGTTGAAAAACCACTTTTCGCACTTGTGTTAGTGTTGAAAAAGCACTTTTCGCACTTGTGTTAGTGTTGAAAAATCACTTGTCGCACTTGTGTTAGTGTTGAAAAACCACTTTTTGCACTTGTGATAGTGTTGAAAAACCACTTTTTGCACTTGTGATAGTGTTGAAAAACCACATTTCGCACTTGTGTTAGTGTTGAAAAACCACTTTTTGCACTTGTGTTAGTGTTGAAAAACCACTTTTTGCACTTGTGATAGTGTTGAAAAACCACTTTTCGCACTTGTGTTAGTGTTAAAAAACCACTTTTTGCACTTGTGTTAGTGTTGAAAAACCACTTTTTGCACTTGTGATAGTGTTGAAAAACCACTTTTCGCACTTGTGTTAGTGTTGAAAAAGCACTTTTCGCACTTGTGTTGGTGCAGGAAACCACTTTTGCACTTGTATTAGTGTGGAAAAAACACTTTTTACACTTGTGATAGTGTTGAAAAACCACTTTTCGCACTTGAGTTAGTGTTGAAAAATCACTTTTCGCACTTGTGTTAGTGTTGAAAAACCACTTTTTGCACTTGTGATAGTGTTGAAAAACCACTTTTCGCACTTGTGATAGTGTTGAAAAACCACTTTTCGCACTTGTGTTGGTGCAGGAAACCACTTTTGCACTTGTATTAGTGTGGAAAAACCACTTTTCGCACTTGTGTTAGTTTTGAAAAACCACTTTTCGCACCTGTGTTAGTGTTGATAAACCACATTTCGCACTTGTGTTGGTGCAGGAAACCACTTTTGCACTTGTGATAGTGTTGAAAACCCACTTTTCGCACTTGTGTAAGTGTTGAAAACCCACTTTTCGCACTTGTGTTGGTGCAGGAAACCACCTTTGCACTTGTATTAGTGTGGAAAAAACACTTTTTGCACTTGTGATAGTGTTGAAAAACCACTTTTCGCACTTGTGTTAGTGTTGAAAAACCACTTTTCGCACTTGTGTTAGTGTTGAAAAACCACTTTTTGCACTTGTGATAGTGTTGAAAAACCACTTTTCGCACTTGTGTTAGTGTTGAAAAACCACTTTTCGCACTTGTGTTGGTGCAGGAAACCACTTTTGCACTTGTATTAGTGTGGAAAAACCACTTGTCGCACTTGTGTTAGTGTTGAAAAACCACTTTTCGCACTTGTGTTAGTGTTGAAAAACCACTTTTCGCACTTGTGTTAGTGTTGAAAAACCACTTTTCGCACTTGTGTTGGTGCAGGAAACCACTTTTACACTTGTATTAGTGTGGAAAAAACACTTTTTGCACTTGTGATAGTGTTGAAAAACCACTTTTCGCACTTGTGTTAGTGTTGAAAAACCACTTTTTGCACTTGTGTTAGTGTTGAAAAACCACTTTTCGCACTTGTGTTAGTGTTGAAAAACCACTTTTCGCACTTGTATTAGTGTGGAAAAAACAATTTTTGCACTTGTGATAGTGTTGAAAAACCACTTTTCGCACTTGTGTTAGTGTTGAAAAACCACTTTTTGCACTTGTGTTAGTGTTGAAAAACCACTTTTTGCACCTGTGATAGTGTTGAAAAACCACTTTTCGCACTTGTGTTAGTGTTGAAAAACCACTTTTCGCACTTGTGTTGGTGCAGGAAACCACTTTTGCACTTGTATTAGTGTGGAAAAACCACTTTTCGCACTTGTGTTAGTGTTAAAAAACCACTTTTCGCACTTGTGTTAGTGTTGAAAAAGCACTTTTCGCACTTGTGTTAGTGTTGAAAAACCACTTTTCGCACTTGTGTTAGTGTGGAAAAAACACTTTTTGCACTTGTGATAGTGTTGAAAAACCACTTTTCGCACTTGTGTTAGTGTTGAAAAACCACTTTTTGCACTTGTGTTAGTGTTGAAAAACCACTTTTTGCACTTGTGTTAGTGTTGAAAAACCACTTTTTGCACTTGTGTTAGTGTTGAAAAACAACTTTTCGCACTTGTGTTAGTGTTGAAAAACCACTTTTCGCACTTGTGTTAGTGTTGAAAAACCACTTTTCGCACTTGTGTTAGTGTTGAAAAACCACTTTTCGCACTTGTGTTGGTGCAGGAAACCACTTTTGCACTTGTATTAGTGTGGCAAAACCACTTTTCGCACTTGTGTTAGTGTTGAAAAAACACTTTTTGCACTTGTGATAGTGTTGAAAAACCACTTTTCGCACTTGTGTTAGTGTTGAAAAACCACTTTTCGCACTTGTGTTAGTGTTGAAAAACCACTTTTCACACTTGTGTTAGTGTTGAAAAACAACTTTTCGCACTTGTGTTAGTGTTGAAAAACCACTTTTCGCACTTGTGTTAGTGTTGAAAAACCACTTTTCGCACTTGTGTTAGTGTTGAAAAACCACTTTTCGCACTTGTGTTAGTGTTGAAAAACCACTTTTCGCACTTGTGTTGGTGCAGGAAACCACTTTTGCACTTGTATTAGTGTGGCAAAACCACTTTTCGCACTTGTGTTAGTGTTGAAAAACCAGTTTTCGCACTTGTGTTAGTGTTGAAAAACCACTTTTCACACTTGTGTTAGTGTTGAAAAACCACTTTTCGCACTTGTGTTGGTGTAGGAAACCACTTTTGCACTTGTGTTAGTGTTGAAAAACCACATTTCGCACCTCTGTTAGTGTTGAAAAAACACTTTTCGCACTTGTGTTAGTGTTGAAAAACCACTTTTCGCACTTGTGTTGGTGCAGGAAACCACTTTTGCACTTGTATTAGTGTGGAAAAACCACTTTTCGCACTTGTGTTAGTGTTGAAAAACCACTTTTCGCACTTGTGTTAGTGTTGAAAAACCACTTTTCGCACTTGTGTTGGTGCAGGAAACCACTTTTGCACTTGTATTAGTGTGGAAAAAACACTTTTTGCACTTGTGATAGTGTTGAAAATCCACTTTTCGCACTTGTGTTAGTGTTGAAAATCCACTTTTCGCACTTGTGTTAGTGTTGAAAAACCACTTTTCGCACCTGTGTTGGTGCAGGAAACCACTTTTGCACTTGTATTAGTGTGGAAAAAACACTTTTTGCACTTGTGATAGTGTTGAAAAACCACTTTTCGCACTTGTGTTAGTGTTGAAAAACCACTTTTTGCACTTGTGTTAGTGTTGAAAAACCACTTTTTGCACTTGTGATAGTGTTGAAAAACCACTTTTCGCACTTGTGTTAGTGTTGAAAAACCACTTTTCGCACTTGTGTTGGTGCAGGAAACCACTTTTCCACTTGTATTAGTGTGGAAAAAACACTTTTTGCACTTGTGATAGTGTTGAAAAACCACTTTTCGCACTTGTGTTAGTGTTGAAAAACCACTTTTCGCACTTGTGTTAGTGTTGAAAAACCACTTTTCGCACCTGTGTTGGTGCAGGAAACCACTTTTGCACTTGTATTAGTGTGGAAAAAACACTTTTTGCACTTGTGATAGTGTTGAAAAACCACTTTTCGCACTTGTGTTAGTGTTGAAAAACCACTTTTTGCACTTGTGTTAGTGTTGAAAAACCACTTTTTGCACTTGTGTTGGTGCAGGAAACCACTTTTGCACTTGTATTAGTGTGGCAAAACCACTTTTCGCACTTGTGTTAGTGTTGAAAAAACACTTTTTGCACTTGTGATAGTGTTGAAAAACCACTTTTCGCACTTGTGTTAGTGTTGAAAAACCACTTTTCGCACTTGTGTTAGTGTTGAAAAACCACTTTTCACACTTGTGTTAGTGTTGAAAAACAACTTTTCACACTTGTGTTAGTGTTGAAAAACCACTTTTCGCACTTGTGTTAGTGTTGAAAAACCACTTTTCGCACTTGTGTTAGTGTTGAAAAACCACTTTTCGCACTTGTGTTAGTGTTGAAAAACCACTTTTCGCACTTGTGTTGGTGCAGGAAACCACTTTTGCACTTGTATTAGTGTGGCAAAACCACTTTTCGCACTTGTGTTAGTGTTGAAAAACCACTTTTCGCACTTGTGTTAGTGTTGAAAAACCACTTTTCACACTTGTGTTAGTGTTGAAAAACCACTTTTCGCACTTGTGTTGGTGCAGGAAACCACTTTTGCACTTGTGTTAGTGTTGAAAAACCACATTTCGCACCTCTGTTAGTGTTGAAAAAACACTTTTCGCACTTGTGTTAGTGTTGAAAAACCACTTTTCGCACTTGTGTTGGTGCAGGAAACCACTTTTGCACTTGTATTAGTGTGGAAAAACCACTTTTCGCACTTGTGTTAGTGTTGAAAAACCACTTTTCGCACTTGTGTTAGTGTTGAAAAACCACTTTTCGCACTTGTGTTGGTGCAGGAAACCACTTTTGCACTTGTATTAGTGTGGAAAAAACACTTTTTGCACTTGTGATAGTGTTGAAAATCCACTTTTCGCACTTGTGTTAGTGTTGAAAATCCACTTTTCGCACTTGTGTTAGTGTTGAAAAACCACTTTTCGCACCTGTGTTGGTGCAGGAAACCACTTTTGCACTTGTATTAGTGTGGAAAAAACACTTTTTGCACTTGTGATAGTGTTGAAAAACCACCTTTCGCACTTGTGTTAGTGTTGAAAAACCACTTTTTGCACTTGTGTTAGTGTTGAAAAACCACTTTTTGCACTTGTGATAGTGTTGAAAAACCACTTTTCGCACTTGTGTTAGTGTTGAAAAACCACTTTTCGCACTTGTGTTGGTGCAGGAAACCACTTTTGCACTTGTATTAGTGTGGAAAAAACACTTTTTGCACTTGTGATAGTGTTGAAAAACCACTTTTCGCACTTGTGTTAGTGTTGAAAAACCACTTTTCGCACTTGTGTTAGTGTTGAAAAACCACTTTTCGCACCTGTGTTGGTGCAGGAAACCACTTTTGCACTTGTATTAGTGTGGAAAAAAACACTTTTTGCACTTGTGATAGTGTTGAAAAACCACTTTTCGCACTTGTGTTAGTGTTGAAAAACCACTTTTTGCACTTGTGTTAGTGTTGAAAAACCACTTTTTGCACTTGTGTTGGTGCAGGAAACCACTTTTGCACTTGCATTAGTGTGGAAAAAACACTTTTTGCACTTGTGATAGTGTTGAAAAACCACTTTTCGCACTTGTGTTAGTGTTGAAAATCCACTTTTCGCACTTGTGTTAGTGTTGAAAAACCACTTTTCGCACCAGTGTTGGTGCAGGAAACCACTTTTGCACTTGTATTAGTGTGGAAAAAACACCTTTTTGCACTTGTGATAGTGTTGAAAAACCACTTTTCGCACTTGTGTTAGTGTTGAAAAACCACTTTTTGCACTTGTGTTAGTGTTGAAAAACCACTTTTTGCACTTGTGATAGTGTTGAAAAACCACTTTTCGCACTTGTGTTAGTGTTGAAAAACCACTTTTCGCACTTGTGTTGGTGCAGGAAACCACTTTTGCACTTGTATTAGTGTGG
Organism: Myxine glutinosa; assembly: GCF_964187855.1. Classification (NCBI taxonomy): domain Eukaryota; kingdom Metazoa; phylum Chordata; class Myxini; order Myxiniformes; family Myxinidae; genus Myxine; species Myxine glutinosa. Next base: position 181,863,610 of record NC_136264.1, read on the forward strand.
AAAAAACACTTTTTGCACTTGTGATAGTGTTGAAAAACCACTTTTCGCACTTGTGTTAGTGTTGAAAAACCACTTTTCGCACTTGTGTTAGTGTTGAAAAACCACTTTTCGCACCTGTGTTGGTGCAGGAAACCACTTTTCCACTTGTATTAGTGTGGAAAAAACACTTTTTGCACTTGTGATAGTGTTGAAAAACCACTTTTCGCACTTGTGTTAGTGTTGAAAAACCACTTTTTGCACTTGTGTTAGTGTTGAAAAACCACTTTTTGCACTTGTGATAGTGTTGAAAAACCACTTTTCGCATTTGTGTTAGTGTTGAAAAACCACTTTTCGCACTTGTGTTGGTGCAGGAAACCACTTTTGCACTTGTATTAGTGTGGAAAAACCACTTTTCGCACTTGTGTTAGTGTTAAAAAACCACTTTTCGCACTTGTGTTAGTGTTGAAAAACCACTTTTCGCACTTGTGTTAGTGTTGAAAAACCACTTTTCGCACTTGTGTTAGTGTTGAAAAACCACTTTTTGCACTTGTGATAGTGTTGAAAAACCACGTTTCGCACTTGTGTTAGTGTTGAAAAATCACTTTTTGCACTTGTGTTAGTGTTGAAAAACCACTTTTTGCACTTGTGATAGTGTTTAAAAACCACTTTTCGCACTTGTGTTAGTGTTGAAAAACCACTTTTCGCACTTGTGTTAGTGTTGAAAAAGCACTTTTCGCACTTGTGTTAGTGTTGAAAAATCACTTGTCGCACTTGTGTTAGTGTTGAAAAACCACTTTTTGCACTTGTGATAGTGTTGAAAAACCACGTTTCGCACTTGTGTTAGTGTTGAAAAATCACTTTTTGCACTTGTGTTAGTGTTGAAAAACCACTTTTTGCACTTGTGATAGTGTTGAAAAACCACTTTTCGCACTTGTGTTAGTGTTGAAAAACCACTTTTTGCACTTGTGTTAGTGTTGAAAAACCACTTTTTGCACTTGTGATAGTGTTGAAAAACCACTTTTCGCACTTGTGTTAGTGTTGAAAAACCACTTTTCGCACTTGTGTTGGTGCAGGAAACCACTTTTGCACTTGTATTAGTGTGGAAAAAACACTTTTTGCACTTGTGATAGTGTTGAAAAACCACTTTTCGCACTTGTGTTAGTGTTGAAAAACCACTTTTCGCACTTGTGTTAGTGTTGAAAAACCACTTTTCGCACCTGTGTTGGTGCAGGAAACCACTTTTGCACTTGTATTAGTGTGGAAAAAACACTTTTCGCACTTGTGTGAGTGTTGAAAAACCACTTTTCGCATTTGTGTTAGTGTTGAAAAACCACTTTTCGCACTTGTGTTAGTGTTGAAAAACCACTTTTCGCACTTGTGTTAGTGTTGAAAAAACACTTTTCGCACTTGTGTTAGTGTTGAAAAACCACTTTTCGCACTTGTGTTAGTGTTGAAAAACCACTTTTCGCACTTGTGTTAGTGTTGAAAAAACACTTTTTGCACTTGTGATAGTGTTGAAAACCACTTTTCGCACTTGTGTTAGTGTTGAAAAACCACTTTTTGCACTTGTGTTAGTGTTGAAAAACCACTTTTTGCACTTGTGTTAGTGTTGAAAAACCACTTTTTGCACTTGTGTTAGTGTTGAAAAACCACTTTTTGCACTTGTGTTAGTGTTGAAAAACAACTTTTCGCACTTGTGTTAGTGTTGAAAAACCACTTTTCGCACTTGTGTTAGTGTTGAAAAACCACTTTTCGCACTTGTGTTAGTGTTGAAAAACCACCTTTCGCACTTGTGTTGGTGCAGGAAACCACTTTTGCACTTGTATTAGTGTGGCAAAACCACTTTTCGCACTTGTGTTAGTGTTAAAAAACACTTTTTGCACTTGTGATAGTGTTGAAAAACCACTTTTCGCACTTGTGTTAGTGTTGAAAAACCACTTTTCGCACTTGTGTTAGTGTTGAAAAACCACTTTTTGCACTTGTGATAGTGTTGAAAAACCACTTTTCGCACTTGTGTTAGTGTTGAAAAAGCACTTTTCACACTTGTGTTAGTGTTGAAAAACCACTTGTCGCACTTGTGTTAGTGTTGAAAAACCACTTTTTGCACTTGTGATAGTGTTGAAAAACCACATTTCGCACTTGTGTTAGTGTTGAAAAACCACTTTTTGCACTTGTGTTAGTGTTGAAAAACCACTTTTTGCACTTGTGATAGTGTTGAAAAACCACTTTTCGCACTTGTGTTAGTGTTGAAAAACCACTTTTTGCACTTGTGTTAGTGTTGAAAAACCACTTTTTGCACTTGTGATAGTGTTGAAAAACCACTTTTCGCACTTGTGTTAGTGTTGAAAAAGCACTTTTCGCACTTGTGTTGGTGCAGGAAACCACTTTTGCACTTGTATTAGTGTGGATAAAACACTTTTTACACTTGTGATAGTGTTGAAAAACCACTTTTCGCACTTGAGTTAGTGTTGAAAAATCACTTTTCGCACTTGTGTTAGTGTTGAAAAACCACTTTTTGCACTTGTGATAGTGTTGAAAAACCACTTTTCGCACTTGTGATAGTGTTGAAAAACCACTTTTCGCACTTGTGTTGGTGCAGGAAACCACTTTTGCACTTGTATTAGTGTGGAAAAACCACTTTTTGCACTTGTGTTAGTGTTGATAAACCACATTTCGCACTTGTGTTGGTGCAGGAAACCACTTTTGCACTTGTGATAGTGTTGAAAACCCACTTTTCGCACTTGTTGAAGTGTTGAAAAACCACTTTTCGCACTTGTGTTAGTGTTGAAAAACCACTTTTCGCACTTGTGTTGGTGCAGGAAACCACCTTTGCACTTGTATTAGTGTGGAAAAAACACTTTTTGCACTTGTGATAGTGTTGAAAAACCACTTTTCGCACTTGTGTTAGTGTTGAAAAACCACTTTTCGCACTTGTGTTAGTGTTGAAAAACCACTTTTTGCACTTGTGATAGTGTTGAAAAACCACTTTTCGCACTTGTGTTAGTGTTGAAAAACCACTTTTCGCACTTGTGTTGGTGCAGGAAACCACTTTTGCACTTGTATTAGTGTGGAAAAACCACTTGTCGCACTTGTGTTAGTGTTGAAAAACCACTTTTCGCACTTGTGTTAGTGTTGAAAAACCACTTTTCGCACTTGTGTTGGTGCAGGAAACCACTTTTACACTTGTATTAGTGTGGAAAAAACACTTTTTGCACTTGTGATAGTGTTGAAAAACCACTTTTCGCACTTGTGTTAGTGTTGAAAAACCACTTTTTGCACTTGTGTTAGTGTTGAAAAACCACTTTTTGCACTTGTGATAGTGTTGAAAAACCACTTTTCGCACTTGTGTTAGTGTTGAAAAACCACTTTTCGCACCTGTGTTGGTGCAGGAAACCACTTTTGCACTTGTATTAGTGTGGAAAAAACACTTTTCGCACTTGTGTGGGTGTTGAAAAACCACTTTTCGCATTTGTGTTAGTGTTGAAAAACCACTTTTCGCACTTGTGTTAGTGTTGAAAAACCACTTTTCGCACTTGTGTTAGTGTTGAAAAAACACTTTTCGCACTTGTGTTAGTGTTGAAAAACCACTTTTCGCACTTGTGTTAGTGTTGAAAAACCACTTTTCGCACTTGTGTTAGTGTTGAAAAAACACTTTTTGCACTTGTGATAGTGTTGAAAACCACTTTTCGCACTTGTGTTAGTGTTGAAAAACCACTTTTTGCACTTGTGTTAGTGTTGAAAAACCACTTTTTGCACTTGTGTTAGTGTTGAAAAACCACTTTTTGCACTTGTGTTAGTGTTGAAAAACCACTTTTTGCACTTGTGTTAGTGTTGAAAAACAACTTTTCGCACTTGTGTTAGTGTTGAAAAACCACTTTTCGCACTTGTGTTAGTGTTGAAAAACCACTTTTCGCACTTGTGTTAGTGTTGAAAAACCACTTTTCGCACTTGTGTTGGTGCAGGAAACCACTTTTGCACTTGTATTAGTGTGGCAAAACCACTTTTCGCACTTGTGTTAGTGTTAAAAAACACTTTTTGCACTTGTGATAGTGTTGAAAAACCACTTTTCGCACTTGTGTTAGTGTTGAAAAACCACTTTTCGCACTTGTGTTAGTGTTGAAAAAACACTTTTTGCACTTGTGATAGTGTTGAAAAACCACTTTTCGCACTTGTGTTAGTGTTGAAAAAGCACTTTTCACACTTGTGTTAGTGTTGAAAAACCACTTGTCGCACTTGTGTTAGTGTTGAAAAACCACTTTTTGCACTTGTGATAGTGTTGAAAAACCACATTTCGCACTTGTGTTAGTGTTGAAAAACCACTTTTTGCACTTGTGTTAGTGTTGAAAAACCACTTTTTGCACTTGTGATAGTGTTGAAAAACCACTTTTCGCACTTGTGTTAGTGTTGAAAAACCACTTTTTGCACTTGTGTTAGTGTTGAAAAACCACTTTTTGCACTTGTGATAGTGTTGAAAAACCACTTTTCGCACTTGTGTTAGTGTTGAAAAAGCACTTTTCGCACTTGTGTTGGTGCAGGAAACCACTTTTGCACTTGTATTAGTGTGGATAAAACACTTTTTACACTTGTGATAGTGTTGAAAAACCACTTTTCGCACTTGAGTTAGTGTTGAAAAATCACTTTTCGCACTTGTGTTAGTGTTGAAAAACCACTTTTTGCACTTGTGATAGTGTTGAAAAACCACTTTTCGCACTTGTGATAGTGTTGAAAAACCACTTTTCGCACTTGTGTTGGTGCAGGAAACCACTTTTGCACTTGTATTAGTGTGGAAAAACCACTTTTTGCACTTGTGTTAGTGTTGAAAAACCACTTTTCGCACCTGTGTTAGTGTTGATAAACCACATTTCGCACTTGTGTTGGTGCAGGAAACCACTTTTGCACTTGTGATAGTGTTGAAAACCCACTTTTCGCACTTGTGTAAGTGTTGAAAAACCACTTTTCGCACTTGTGTTAGTGTTGAAAAACCACTTTTCGCACTTGTGTTGGTGCAGGAAACCACCTTTGCACTTGTATTAGTGTGGAAAAAACACTTTTTGCACTTGTGATAGTGTTGAAAAACCACTTTTCGCACTTGTGTTAGTGTTGAAAAACCACTTTTCGCACTTGTGTTAGTGTTGAAAAACCACTTTGTGCACTTGTGATAGTGTTGAAAAACCACTTTTCGCACTTGTGTTAGTGTTGAAAAACCACTTTTCGCACTTGTGTTGGTGCAGGAAACCACTTTTGCACTTGTATTAGTGTGGAAAAAACCACTTGTCGCACTTGTGTTAGTGTTGAAAAACCACTTTTCGCACTTGTGTTAGTGTTGAAAAACCACTTTTCGCACTTGTGTTGGTGCAGGAAACCACTTTTACACTTGTATTAGTGTGAAAAAACACTTTTGCACTTGTGATAGTGTTGAAAAACCACTTTTCGGCACTTGTGTTAGTGTTGAAAAACCACTTTTTGCACTTGTGTTAGTGTTGAAAAACCACTTTTCGCACTTGTGTTGTGTTGAAAAACCACTTTTCGCACTTGTATTAGTGTGGAAAAAAACAATTTTTGCACTTGTGATAGTGTTGAAAAACCACTTTTCGCACTTGTGTTAGTGTTGAAAAACCACTTTTTGCACTTGTGTTAGTGTTGAAAAACCACTTTTTGCACTTGTGATAGTGTTGAAAAACCACTTTTCGCAACTTGTGTTAGTGTTGAAAAACCACTTTTCGCACTTGTGTTGGTGCAGGAAACCACTTTTGCACATGTATTAGTGTGAAAAAACCACTTTTCGCACTTGTGTTAGTGTTAAAAAACCACTTTTCGCACTTGTGTTAGTGTTGAAAACCACTTTTCGCACTTGTGTTAGTGTTGAAAAACACTTTTCGCACTTGTCTTAGTGTTGAAAAACCACTTTTTGCACTTGTGATAGTGTGAAAAACCACTTTTCGCACTTGTGTTAGTGTTGAAAAAGCACTTTTCGCACTTGTGTTAGTGTTGAAAAATCACTTGTCGCACTTGTGTTAGTGTTGAAAAACCACTTTTTGCACTTGTGATAGTGTTGAAAAACCACGTTTCGCACTGTGTTAGTGTTGAAAATCACTTTTTGCACTTGTGTTAGTGTTGAAAAACCACTTTTTGCACTTGTGATAGTGTTGAAAAACCACTTTTCGCACTTGTGTTAGTGTTGAAAAACCACTTTTTGCACTTGTGTTAGTGTTGAAAAACCACTTTTTGCACTTGTGATAGTGTTGAAAAACCACTTTTCGCACTTGTGTTAGTGTTGAAAAACCACTTTCGCACTTGTGTTGGTGCAGGAAACCACTTTTGCACTTGTTTAGTGTGGAAAAACACTTTTGCACTTGTGATAGTGTTGAAAAACCACTTTTCGCACTTGTGTTAGTGTTGAAAAACCACTTTTCGCACTTGTGTTGTGTGGAAAAACCACTTTTGCACTGTGACCTTTGTTGTGTGAAAAACCACTTTTCGCACTTGTGTAGTGTTGAAAAACCACTTTTCGCACTTGTGTTAGTGTTGAAAAAACCACTTTTCGCACTTGTGTTAGTGTTGAAAACACTTTCGCCTTGGTTAGTGTTGAAAACCACTTTTCGCACTTGTGTTAGGTGGTGAAAAAACACTTTTGCACTTGTTAGTGTTGAAAACCACTTTTCGCACTTGTGTTAGTGTTGAAAAAACACATTTTCGCACTTGTTTAGTGTTGAAAAACCACTTCGCACTTTTCGCACTTGTGGTGAAATCACTTGTGTTGAGAAAACCACTATTTCGCACTTGTGTTAGTGTTGAAAAACACTTTTCGCACTTGTGTTAGTGTTGAAAAACCACTTTTCGCACTTGTGTTAGTTGATGAAAACCACTTTTCGCACTTGTGTTAGTGTTGAAAACCACTTTTCGCACTTGTGTTAGGTGCAGGAAAACACTTTTGCACCTTGTATTAGTGTGGCAAAACCACTTTTCGCACTTGTGTTAGTGTTGAAAAAACCACTTTTTGCACTTGTGTTAGTGTTGAAAAACCACTTTTCGCACTTGTGTTAGTGTTGAAAAACCACTTTTGCACTTGTGTTAGGTGAAAAACCACTTTTCACACTTGTGTTAGTGTTGAAAAACAACTTTTCGCACTTGTGTTAGTGTTGAAAAACCACTTTTCGCACTTGTGTTAGTGTTGAAAAACCACTTTTTGCACTTGTGTTAGTGTTGTAAAAACACTTTTCGCACTTGTGTTAGTGTTGAAAAACCACTTTTCGCACTTTGTGTTGGTGCAGGAAACCACTTTTGCACTTGTATTAGTGTGGCAAAACCACTTTCGCACTTGTGTTAGTGTTGAAAAACCACTTTTCGCACTTGTGTTAGTGTTGAAAAACCACTTTTCACACTTGTGTTAGTGTTGAAAAACCACTTTTCGCACTTGTGTTGGTGCAGGAAACCACTTTTGCACTTGTGTTAGTGTTGAAAAACCACATTTCGCACCTCTGTTTAGTGTTGAAAAACCACTTTTCGCACTTGTGTCAGTGTTGAAAAACCACTTTTGGCACTTGTGATAGTGTTGAAAACCACTTTTCGCACTTGTGTGGTGCAGGAAACCACTTTTGCACTTATATTAGTGTGGAAAAAAAACACTTTTTGCACTGTGATAGTGTTGAAAAAACCACTTTTCGCACTTGTGTTAGTGTTGAAAACCACTTTTCGCACTTGTGTTAGTGTTGAAAAACCACTTTTCGGCACCTGTGTTGGTGCAGGAAACCACTTTTGCACTTGTATTAGTGTGGAAAAAACACTTTTTGCACTTGTGATAGTGTTGAAAAACCACTTTTCGCACTTGTGTTAGTGTTGAAAAAACCACTTTTTGCACTTGTGTTTTGAAAAACCACTTTTTGCACTTGTGTTAGTGTTGAAAAACCACTTTTTGCACTTGTGATAGTGTTGGAAAACCACTTTTCGCACTTGTGTTAGTGTTGAAAAACCACTTTTCGCACTTGTGTTGGTGCAGGAAACCACTTTTGCACTTGTATTAGTGTGGAAAAACCACTTTTCGCACTTGTGTTAGTGTTAAAAAACCACTTTTCGCACTTGTGTTAGTGTTGAAAAACCACTTTTCGCACTTGTGTTAGTGTTGAAAAACCACTTTTCGCACTTGTGTTGGTGCAGGAAACCACTTTTGCACTTGTGTTAGTGTTGAAAAACCACTTTTTGCACCTCTGTTAGTGTTGAAAAAACACTTTTCGCACTTGTGTTAGTGTTGAAAAACCACTTTTCGCACTTGTGTTGGTGCAGGAAAGCACTTTTGCACTTGTATTAGTGTGGAAAAACCACTTTTTGCACTTGTGTTAGTGTTGAAAAACCACTTTTCGCACTTGTGTTAGTGTTGAAAAACCACTTTTCGCACTTGTGTTGGTGCAGGAAACCACTTTTGCACTTGTATTAGTGTGGAAAAAACACTTTTTGCACTTGTGATAGTGTTGAAAAACCACTTTTCGCACTTGTGTTAGTGTTGAAAAACCACTTTTCGCACTTGTGTTAGTGTTGAAAAACCACTTTTCGCACTTGTGTTAGTGTTGAAAAACCACTTTTTGCACTTGTGATAGTGTTGAAAAACCACTTTTCGCACTTGTGTTAGTGTTGAAAAACCACTTTTCGCACTTGTGTTGGTGCAGGAAACCACTTTTGCACTTGTATTAGTGTGGAAAAAACACTTTTTGCACTTGTGATAGTGTTGAAAAACCACTTTTCGCACTTGTGTTAGTGTTGAAGAACCACTTTTCGCACTTGTGTTAGTGTTGAAAAACCACTTTTCGCACCTGTGTTGGTGCAGGAAACCACTTTTGCACTTGTATTAGTGTGGAAAAAACACTTTTTGCACTTGTGATAGTGTTGAAAAACCACTTTTGCGCACTTGTGTTAGTGTTGAAAAACCACTTTTTGCACTTGTGTTAGTGTTGAAAAACCACTTTTTGCACTTGTGATAGTGTTGAAAAACCACTTTTCGCACTTGTGTTAGTGTTGAAAAACCACTTTTCGCACTTGTGTTGGTGCAGGAAACCACTTTTGCACTTGTATTAGTGTGGAAAAACCACTTTTCGCACTTGTGTTAGTGTTAAAAAACCACTTTTCGCACTTGAGTTAGTGTTGAAAAACCACTTTTCGCACTTGTGTTAGTGTTGAAAAACCACTTTTCGCACTTGTGTTAGTGTTGAAAAACCACTTTTTGCACTTGTGATAGTGTTGAAAAACCACTTTTCGCACTTGTGTTAGTGTTGAAAAAGCACTTTTCGCACTTGTGTTAGTGTTGAAAAATCACTTGTCGCACTTGTGTTAGTGTTGAAAAACCACTTTTTGCACTTGTGATAGTGTTGAAAAACCACATTTCGCACTTGTGTTAGTGTTGAAAAACCACTTTTTGCACTTGTGTTAGTGTTGAAAAACCACTTTTTGCACTTGTGATAGTGTTGAAAAACCACTTTTCGCACTTGTGTTAGTGTTGAAAAACCACTTTTTGCACTTGTGTTAGTGTTGAAAAACCACTTTTTGCACTTGTGATAGTGTTGAAAAACCACTTTTCGCACTTGTGTTAGTGTTGAAAAAGCACTTTTCGCACTTGTGTTGGTGCAGGAAACCACTTTTGCACTTGTATTAGTGTGGAAAAAACACTTTTTACACTTGTGATAGTGTTGAAAAACCACTTTTCGCACTTGAGTTAGTGTTGAAAAATCACTTTTCGCACTTGTGTTAGTGTTGAAAAACCACTTTTTGCACTTGTGATAGTGTTGAAAAACCACTTTTCGCACTTGTGATAGTGTTGAAAAACCACTTTTCGCACTTGTGTTGGTGCAGGAAACCACTTTTGCACTTGTATTAGTGTGGAAAAACCACTTTTTGCACTTGTGTTAGTGTTGAAAAACCACTTTTCGCACCTGTGTTAGTGTTGATAAACCACATTTCGCACTTGTGTTGGTGCAGGAAACCACTTTTGCACTTGTGATAGTGTTGAAAACCCACTTTTCGCACTTGTGTAAGTGTTGAAAAACCACTTTTCGCACTTGTGTTAGTGTTGAAAAACCACTTTTCGCACTTGTGTTGGTGCAGGAAACCACCTTTGCACTTGTATTAGTGTGGAAAAAACACTTTTTGCACTTGTGATAGTGTTGAAAAACCACTTTTCGCACTTGTGTTAGTGTTGAAAAACCACTTTTCGCACTTGTGTTAGTGTTGAAAAACCACTTTTTGCACTTGTGATAGTGTTGAAAAACCACTTTTCGCACTTGTGTTAGTGTTGAAAAACCACTTTTCGCACTTGTGTTGGTGCAGGAAACCACTTTTGCACTTGTATTAGTGTGGAAAAACCACTTGTCGCACTTGTGTTAGTGTTGAAAAACCACTTTTCGCACTTGTGTTAGTGTTGAAAAACCACTTTTCGCACTTGTGTTGGTGCAGGAAACCACTTTTACACTTGTATTAGTGTGGAAAAAACACTTTTTGCACTTGTGATAGTGTTGAAAAACCACTTTTCGCACTTGTGTTAGTGTTGAAAAACCAATTTTTGCACTTGTGTTAGTGTTGAAAAACCACTTTTCGCACTTGTGTTAGTGTTGAAAAACCACTTTTCGCACTTGTATTAGTGTGGAAAAAACAATTTTTGCACTTGTGATAGTGTTGAAAAACCACTTTTCGCACTTGTGTTAGTGTTGAAAAACCACTTTTTGCACTTGTGTTAGTGTTGAAAAACCACTTTTTGCACTTGTGATAGTGTTGAAAAACCACTTTTCGCACTTGTGTTAGTGTTGAAAAACCACTTTTCGCACTTGTGTTGGTGCAGGAAACCACTTTTGCACATGTATTAGTGTGGAAAAACCACTTTTCGCACTTGTGTTAGTGTTAAAAAACCACTTTTCGCACTTGTGTTAGTGTTGAAAAACCACTTTTCGCACTTGTGTTAGTGTTGAAAAACCACTTTTCGCACTTGTGTTAGTGTTGAAAAACCACTTTTTGCACTTGTGATAGTGTTGAAAAACCACTTTTCGCACTTGTGTTAGTGTTGAAAAAGCACTTTTCGCACTTGTGTTAGTGTTGAAAAATCACTTGTCGCACTTGTGTTAGTGTTGAAAAACCACTTTTTGCACTTGTGATAGTGTTGAAAAACCACGTTTCGCACTTGTGTTAGTGTTGAAAAATCACTTTTTGCACTTGTGTTAGTGTTGAAAAACCACTTTTTGCACTTGTGATAGTGTTGAAAAACCACTTTTCGCACTTGTGTTAGTGTTGAAAAACCACTTTTTGCACTTGTGTTAGTGTTGAAAAACCACTTTTTGCACTTGTGATAGTGTTGAAAAACCACTTTTCGCACTTGTGTTAGTGTTGAAAAACCACTTTTCGCACTTGTGTTGGTGCAGGAAACCACTTTTGCACTTGTATTAGTGTGGAAAAAACACTTTTTGCACTTGTGATAGTGTTGAAAAACCACTTTTCGCACTTGTGTTAGTGTTGAAAACCACTTTTCGCACTTGTGTTAGTGTTGAAAAACCACTTTTCGCACCTGTGTTGGTGCAGGAAACCACTTTTGCACTTGTATTAGTGTGGAAAAAACACTTTTCGCACTTGTGTGAGTGTTGAAAAACCACTTTTCGCATTTGTGTTAGTGTTGAAAAACCACTTTTCGCATTTGTGTTAGTGTTGAAAAACCACTTTTCGCACTTGTGTTAGTGTTGAAAAACCACTTTTCGCACTTGTGTTAGTGTTGAAAAACCACTTTTTGCACTTGTGTTAGTGTTGAAAAAACACTTTTCGCACTTGTGTTAGTGTTGAAAAACCACTTTTCGCACTTGTGTTAGTGTTGAAAAACCACTTTTCGCACTTGTGTTAGTGTTGAAAAAACACTTTTTGCACTTGTGATAGTGTTGAAAAACCACTTTTCGCACTTGTGTTAGTGTTGAAAAACCACTTTTTGCACTTGTGTTAGTGTTGAAAAACCACTTTTTGCACTTGTGTTAGTGTTGAAAAACAACTTTTCGCACTTGTGTTAGTGTTGAAAAACCACTTTTCGCACTTGTGTTAGTGTTGAAAAACCACTTTTCGCACTTGTGTTAGTGTTGAAAAACCACTTTTCGCACTTGTGTTGGTGCAGGAAACCACTTTTGCACTTGTATTAGTGTGGCAAAACCACTTTTCGCACTTGTGTTAGTGTTGAAAAAACACTTTTTGCACTTGTGATAGTGTTGAAAAAGCACTTTTCGCACTTGTGTTAGTGTTGAAAAATCACTTGTCGCACTTGTGTTAGTGTTGAAAAACCACTTTTTGCACTTGTGATAGTGTTGAAAAACCACGTTTCGCACTTGTGTTAGTGTTGAAAAATCACTTTTTGCACTTGTGTTAGTGTTGAAAAACCACTTTTTGCACTTGTGATAGTGTTGAAAAACCACTTTTCGCACTTGTGTTAGTGTTGAAAAACCACTTTTTGCACTTGTGTTAGTGTTGAAAAACCACTTTTTGCACTTGTGATAGTGTTGAAAAACCACTTTTCGCACTTGTGTTAGTGTTGAAAAACCACTTTTCGCACTTGTGTTGGTGCAGGAAACCACTTTTGCACTTGTATTAGTGTGGAAAAAACACTTTTTGCACTTGTGATAGTGTTGAAAAACCACTTTTCGCACTTGTGTTAGTGTTGAAAACCACTTTTCGCACTTGTGTTAGTGTTGAAAAACCACTTTTCGCACCTGTGTTGGTGCAGGAAACCACTTTTGCACTTGTATTAGTGTGGAAAAAACACTTTTCGCACTTGTGTGAGTGTTGAAAAACCACTTTTCGCATTTGTGTTAGTGTTGAAAAACCACTTTTCGCATTTGTGTTAGTGTTGAAAAACCACTTTTCGCACTTGTGTTAGTGTTGAAAAACCACTTTTCGCACTTGTGTTAGTGTTGAAAAACCACTTTTTGCACTTGTGTTAGTGTTGAAAAAACACTTTTCGCACTTGTGTTAGTGTTGAAAAACCACTTTTCGCACTTGTGTTAGTGTTGAAAAACCACTTTTCGCACTTGTGTTAGTGTTGAAAAAACACTTTTTGCACTTGTGATAGTGTTGAAAAACCACTTTTCGCACTTGTGTTAGTGTTGAAAAACCACTTTTTGCACTTGTGTTAGTGTTGAAAAACCACTTTTTGCACTTGTGTTAGTGTTGAAAAACAACTTTTCGCACTTGTGTTAGTGTTGAAAAACCACTTTTCGCACTTGTGTTAGTGTTGAAAAACCACTTTTCGCACTTGTGTTAGTGTTGAAAAACCACTTTTCGCACTTGTGTTGGTGCAGGAAACCACTTTTGCACTTGTATTAGTGTGGCAAAACCACTTTTCGCACTTGTGTTAGTGTTGAAAAAACACTTTTTGCACTTGTGATAGTGTTGAAAAACCACTTTTCGCACTTGTGTTAGTGTTGAAAAACCACTTTTCGCACTTGTGTTAGTGTTGAAAAACCACTTTTCACACTTGTGTTAGTGTTGAAAAACAACTTTTCGCACTTGAGTTAGTGTTGAAAAACCATTTTTCGCACTTGTGTTAGTGTTGAAAAACCACTTTTCGCACTTGTGTTAGTGTTGAAAAACCACTTTTCGCACTTGTGTTGGTGCAGGAAACCACTTTTGCACTTGTATTAGTGTGGCAAAACCACTTTTCGCACTTGTGTTAGTGTTGAAAAACCACTTTTCGCACTTGTGTTAGTGTTGAAAAACCACTTTTCACACTTGTGTTAGTGTTGAAAAACCACTTTTCGCACTTGTGTTGGTGCAGGAAACCACTTTTGCACTTGTGTTAGTGTTGAAAAACCACATTTCGCACCTCTGTTAGTGTTGAAAAACCACTTTTCGCACTTGTGTCAGTGTTGAAAAACCACTTTTTGCACTTGTGATAGTGTTGAAAAACCACTTTTCGCACTTGTGTTGGTGCAGGAAACCACTTTTGCACTTATATTAGTGTGGAAAAAACACTTTTTGCACTTGTGATAGTGTTGAAAAACCACTTTTCGCACTTGTGTTAGTGTTGAAAAACCACTTTTCGCACTTGTGTTAGTGTTGAAAAACCACTTTTCGCACCTGTGTTGGTGCAGGAAACCACTTTTGCACTTGTATTAGTGTGGAAAAAACACTTTTTGCACTTGTGATAGTGTTGAAAAACCACTTTTCGCACTTGTGTTAGTGTTGAAAAACCACTTTTTGCACTTGTGTTAGTGTTGAAAAACCACTTTTTGCACTTGTGTTAGTGTTGAAAAACCACTTTTTGCACTTGTGATAGTGTTGAAAAACCACTTTTCGCACTTGTGTTAGTGTTGAAAAACCACTTTTCACACTTGTGTTGGTGCAGGAAACCACTTTTGCACTTGTATTAGTGTGGAAAAACCACTTTTCGCACTTGTGTTAGTGTTAAAAAACCACTTTTCGCACTTGTGTTAGTGTTGAAAAACCACTTTTCGCACTTGTGTTAGTGTTGAAAAACCACTTTTCGCACTTGTGTTGGTGCAGGAAACCACTTTTGCACTTGTGTTAGTGTTGAAAAACCACTTTTTGCACCTCTGTTAGTGTTGAAAAAACACTTTTCGCACTTGTGTTAGTGTTGAAAAACCACTTTTCGCACTTGTGTTGGTGCAGGAAACCACTTTTGCACTTGTATTAGTGTGGAAAAACCACTTTTTGCACTTGTGTTAGTGTTGAAAAACCACTTTTCGCACTTGTGTTAGTGTTGAAAAACCACTTTTCGCACTTGTGTTGGTGCAGGAAACCACTTTTGCACTTGTATTAGTGTGGAAAAAACACTTTTTGCACTTGTGATAGTGTTGAAAAACCACTTTTCGCACTTGTGTTAGTGTTGAAAAACCACTTTTCGCACTTGTGTTAGTGTTGAAAAACCACTTTTCGCACCTGTGTTGGTGCAGGAAACCACTTTTGCACTTGTATTAGTGTGGAAAAACCACTTTTCGCACTTGTGTTAGTGTTGAAAAACCACTTTTCGCACTTGTGTTAGTGTTGAAAAACCACTTTTCGCACTTGTGTTGGTGCAGGAAACCACTTTTGCACTTGTATTAGTGTGGAAAAAAACACTTTTTGCACTTGTGATAGTGTTGAAAAACCACTTTTCGCACTTGTGTTAGTGTTGAAAAACCACTTTTCGCACTTGTGTTAGTGTTGAAAAACCACTTTTCACACTTGTGTTAGTGTTGAAAAACAACTTTTCGCACTTGTGTTAGTGTTGAAAAACCACTTTTCGCACTTGTGTTAGTGTTGAAAAACACTTTTCGCACTTGTGTTAGTGTTGAAAAACCACTTTTCGCACTTGTGTTGGTGCAGGAAACCACTTTTGCACTTGTATTAGTGTGGCAAAACCACTTTTCGCACTTGTGTTAGTTTTGAAAAACCACTTTTCGCACTTGTGTTAGTGTTGAAAAACCACTTTTCACACTTGTGTTAGTGTTGAAAAACCACTTTTCGCACTTGTGTTGGTGCAGGAAACCACTTTTGCACTTGTGTTAGTGTTGAAAAACCACATTTCGCACCTCTGTTAGTGTTGAAAAAACACTTTTCGCACTTGTGTTAGTGTTGAAAAACCACTTTTCGCACTTGTGTTGGTGCAGGAAACCACTTTTGCACTTGTATTAGTGTGGAAAAACCACTTTTCGCACTTGTGTTAGTGTTGAAAAACCACTTTTCGCACTTGTGTTAGTGTTGAAAAACCACTTTTCGCACTTGTGTTGGTGCAGGAAACCACTTTTGCACTTGTATTAGTGTGGAAAAAACACTTTTTGCACTTGTGATAGTGTTGAAAAACCACTTTTCGCACTTGTGTTAGTGTTGAAAATCCTCTTTTCGCACTTGTGTTAGTGTTGAAAAACCACTTTTCGCACCTGTGTTGGTGCAGGAAACCACTTTTGCACTTGTATTAGTGTGGAAAAAACACGTTTTTGCACTTGTGATAGTGTTGAAAAACCACTTTTCGCACTTGTGTTAGTGTTCAAAAACCACTTTTTGCACTTGTGTTAGTGTTGAAAAACCACTTTTTGCACTTGTGATAGTGTTGAAAAACCACTTTTCGCACTTGTGTTAGTGTTGAAAAACCACTTTTCGCACTTGTGTTGGTGCAGGAAACCACTTTTGCACTTGTATTAGTGTGGAAAAAACACTTTTTGCACTTGTGATAGTGTTGAAAAACCACTTTTCGCACTTGTGTTAGTGTTGAAAAACCACTTTTCGCACTTGTGTTAGTGTTGAAAAACCACTTTTCGCACCTGTGTTGGTGCAGGAAACCACTTTTGCACTTGTATTAGTGTGGAAAAAACACTTTTTGCACTTGTGATAGTGTTGAAAAACCACTTTTCGCACTTGTGTTAGTGTTGAAAAACCACTTTTTGCACTTGTGTTGGTGCAGGAAACCACTTTTGCACTTGTGTTAGTGTTGAAAAACCACTTTTTGCACCTCTGTTAGTGTTGAAAAAACACTTTTCGCACTTGTGTTAGTGTTGAAAAACCACTTTTCGCACTTGTGTTGGTGCAGGAAACCACTTTTGCACTTGTATTAGTGTGGAAAAACCACTTTTTGCACTTGTGTTAGTGTTGAAAAACCACTTTTCGCACTTGTGTTAGTGTTGAAAAACCACTTTTCGCACTTGTGTTGGTGCAGGAAACCACTTTTGCACTTGTATTAGTGTGGAAAAAACACTTTTTGCACTTGTGATAGTGTTGAAAAACCACTTTTCGCACTTGTGTTAGTGTTGAAAAACCACTTTTCGCACTTGTGTTAGTGTTGAAAAACCACTTTTCGCACCTGTGTTGGTGCAGGAAACCACTTTTGCACTTGTATTAGTGTGGAAAAACCACTTTTCGCACTTGTGTTAGTGTTGAAAAACCACTTTTCGCACTTGTGTTAGTGTTGAAAAACCACTTTTCGCACTTGTGTTGGTGCAGGAAACCACTTTTGCACTTGTATTAGTGTGGAAAAAACACTTTTTGCACTTGTGATAGTGTTGAAAAACCACTTTTCGCACTTGTGTTAGTGTTGAAAAACCACTTTTCGCACTTGTGTTAGTGTTGAAAAACCACTTTTCACACTTGTGTTAGTGTTGAAAAACAACTTTTCGCACTTGTGTTAGTGTTGAAAAACCACTTTTCGCACTTGTGTTAGTGTTGAAAAACCACTTTTCGCACTTGTGTTAGTGTTGAAAAACCACTTTTCGCACTTGTGTTGGTGCAGGAAACCACTTTTGCACTTGTATTAGTGTGGCAAAACCACTTTTCGCACTTGTGTTAGTGTTGAAAAACCACTTTTTGCACTTGTGTTAGTGTTGAAAAACCACTTTTCACACTTGTGTTAGTGTTGAAAAACCACTTTTCGCACTTGTGTTGGTGCAGGAAACCACTTTTGCACTTGTGTTAGTGTTGAAAAACCACATTTCGCACCTCTGTTAGTGTTGAAAAAACACTTTTCGCACTTGTGTTAGTGTTGAAAAACCACTTTTCGCACTTGTGTTGGTGCAGGAAACCACTTTTGCACTTGTATTAGTGTGGAAAAACCACTTTTCGCACTTGTGTTAGTGTTGAAAAACCACTTTTCGCACTTGTGTTAGTGTTGAAAAACCACTTTTCGCACTTGTGTTGGTGCAGGAAACCACTTTTGCACTTGCATTAGTGTGGAAAAAACACTTTTTGCACTTGTGATAGTGTTGAAAAACCACTTTTCGCACTTGTGTTAGTGTTGAAAATCCTCTTTTCGCACTTGTGTTAGTGTTGAAAAACCACTTTTCGCACCTGTGTTGGTGCAGGAAACCACTGTTGCACTTGTATTAGTGTGGAAAAAACACGTTTTTGCACTTGTGATAGTGTTGAAAAACCACTTTTCGCACTTGTGTTAGTGTTGAAAAACCACTTTTTGCACTTGTGTTAGTGTTGAAAAACCACTTTTTGCACTTGTGATAGTGTTGAAAAACCACTTTTCGCACTTGTGTTAGTGTTGAAAAACCACTTTTCGCACTTGTGTTGGTGCAGGAAACCACTTTTGCACTTGTATTAGTGTGGAAAAAACACTTTTTGCACTTGTGATAGTGTTGAAAAACCACTTTTCGCACTTGTGTTAGTGTTGAAAAACCACTTTTCGCACTTGTGTTAGTGTTGAAAAACCACTTTTCGCACCTGTGTTGGTGCAGGAAACCACTTTTGCACTTGTATTAGTGTGGAAAAAACACTTTTTGCACTTGTGATAGTGTTGAAAAACCACTTTTCGCACTTGTGTTAGTGTTGAAAAACCACTTTTTGCACTTGTGTTAGTGTTGAAAAACCACTTTTTGCACTTGTGATAGTGTTGAAAAACCACTTTTCGCACTTGTGTTAGTGTTGAAAAACCACTTTTCGCACTTGTGTTGGTGCAGGAAACCACTTTTGCACTTGTATTAGTGTGGAAAAACCACTTTTCGCACTTGTGTTAGTGTTAAAAAACCACTTTTCGCACTTGTGTTAGTGTTGAAAAACCACTTTTCGCACTTGTGTTAGTGTTGAAAAACCACTTTTCGCACTTGTGTTAGTGTTGAAAAACCACTTTTTGCACTTGTGATAGTGTTGAAAAACCACTTTTCGCACTTGTGTTAGTGTTGAAAAAGCACTTTTCGCACTTGTGTTAGTGTTGAAAAATCACTTGTCGCACTTGTGTTAGTGTTGAAAAACCACTTTTTGCACTTGTGATAGTGTTGAAAAACCACGTTTCGCACTTGTGTTAGTGTTGAAAAATCACTTTTTGCACTTGTGTTAGTGTTGAAAAACCACTTTTTGCACTTGTGATAGTGTTGAAAAACCACTTTTCGCACTTGTGTTAGTGTTGAAAAACCACTTTTTGCACTTGTGTTAGTGTTGAAAAACCACTTTTTGCACTTGTGATAATGTTGAAAAACCACTTTTCGCACTTGTGTTAGTGTTGAAAAACCACTTTCGCACTTGTGTTGGTGCAGGAAACCACTTTTGCACTTGTATTAGTGTGGAAAAAACACTTTTTGCACTTGTGATAGTGTTGAAAAACCACTTTTCGCACTTGTGTTAGTGTTGAAAAACCACTTTTCGCACTTGTGTTAGTGTTGAAAAACCACTTTTCGCACCTGTGTTGGTGCAGGAAACCACTTTTGCACTTGTGTTAGTGTTGAAAAAACACTTTTCGCACTTGTGTGAGTGTTGAAAAACCACTTTTCGCATTTGTGTTAGTGTTGAAAAACGACTTTTCGCACTTGTGTTAGTGTTGAAAAACCACTTTTCGCACTTGTGTTAGTGTTGAAAAAACACTTTTCGCACTTGTGTTAGTGTTGAAAAACCACTTTTCACACGTGTGTTAGTGTTGAAAAACCACTTTTCGCACTTGTGTTAGTGTTGAAAAAACACTTTTTGCACTTGTGATAGTGTTGAAAAACCACTTTTCGCACTTGTGTTAGTGTTGAAAAACCACTTTTTGCACTTGTGTTAGTGTTGAAAAACCACTTTTTGCACTTGTGTTAGTGTTGAAAAACAACTTTTCGCACTTGTGTTAGTGTTGAAAAACCACTTTTCGCACTTGTGTTAGTGTTGAAAAACCACTTTTCGCACTTGTGTTAGTGTTGAAAAACCACTTTTCGCACTTGTGTTGGTGCAGGAAACCACTTTTGCACTTGTATTAGTGTGGCAAAACCACTTTTCGCACTTGTGTTAGTGTTGAAAAAACACTTTTTGCACTTGTGATAGTGTTGAAAAACCACTTTTCGCACTTGTGTTAGTGTTGAAAAACCACTTTTCGCACTTGTGTTAGTGTTGAAAAACCACTTTTCACACTTGTGTTAGTGTTGAAAAACAACTTTTCGCACTTGTGTTAGTGTTGAAAAACCACTTTTCGCACTTGTGTTAGTGTTGAAAAACCACTTTTCGCACTTGTGTTAGTGTTGAAAAACCACTTTTCGCACTTGTGTTGGTGCAGGAAACCACTTTTGCACTTGTATTAGTGTGGCAAAACCACTTTTCGCACTTGTGTTAGTGTTGAAAAACCACTTTTCGCACTTGTGTTAGTGTTGAAAAACCACTTTTCACACTTGTGTTAGTGTTGAAAAACCACTTTTCGCACTTGTGTTGGTGCAGGAAACCACTTTTGCACTTGTGTTAGTGTTGAAAAACCACATTTCGCACCTCTGTTAGTGTTGAAAAAACACTTTTCGCACTTGTGTTAGTGTTGAAAAACCACTTTTCGCACTTGTGTTGGTGCAGGAAACCACTTTTGCACTTGTATTAGTGTGGAAAAACCACTTTTCGCACTTGTGTTAGTGTTGAAAAACCACTTTTCGCACTTGTGTTAGTGTTGAAAAACCACTTTTCGCACTTGTGTTGGTGCAGGAAACCACTTTTGCACTTGTATTAGTGTGGAAAAAACACTTTTTGCACTTGTGATAGTGTTGAAAAAACACTTTTCGCACTTGTGTGAGTGTTGAAAAACCACTTTTCGCATTTGTGTTAGTGTTGAAAAACGACTTTTCGCACTTGTGTTAGTGTTGAAAAACCACTTTTCGCACTTGTGTTAGTGTTGAAAAAACACTTTTCGCACTTGTGTTAGTGTTGAAAAACCACTTTTCACACGTGTGTTAGTGTTGAAAAACCACTTTTCGCACTTGTGTTAGTGTTGAAAAAACACTTTTTGCACTTGTGATAGTGTTGAAAAACCACTTTTCGCACTTGTGTTAGTGTTGAAAAACCACTTTTTGCACTTGTGTTAGTGTTGAAAAACCACTTTTTGCACTTGTGTTAGTGTTGAAAAACAACTTTTCGCACTTGTGTTAGTGTTGAAAAACCACTTTTCGCACTTGTGTTAGTGTTGAAAAACCACTTTTCGCACTTGTGTTAGTGTTGAAAAACCACTTTTCGCACTTGTGTTGGTGCAGGAAACCACTTTTGCACTTGTATTAGTGTGGAAAAACCACTTTTCGCACTTGTGTTAGTGTTGAAAAACCACTTTTCGCACTTGTGTTAGTGTTGAAAAACCACTTTTCGCACTTGTGTTGGTGCAGGAAACCACTTTTGCACTTGTATTAGTGTGGAAAAAACACTTTTTGCACTTGTGATAGTGTTGAAAAAACACTTTTCGCACTTGTGTGAGTGTTGAAAAACCACTTTTCGCATTTGTGTTAGTGTTGAAAAACGACTTTTCGCACTTGTGTTAGTGTTGAAAAACCACTTTTCGCACTTGTGTTAGTGTTGAAAAACCACTTTTCACACTTGTGTTAGTGTTGAAAAACCACTTTTCGCACTTGTGTTGGTGCAGGAAACCACTTTTGCACTTGTGTTAGTGTTGAAAAACCACATTTCGCACCTCTGTTAGTGTTGAAAAACCACTTTTCGCACTTGTGTCAGTGTTGAAAAACCACTTTTTGCACTTGTGATAGTGTTGAAAAACCACTTTTCGCACTTGTGTTGGTGCAGGAAACCACTTTTGCACTTATATTAGTGTGGAAAAAACACTTTTTGCACTTGTGATAGTGTTGAAAAACCACTTTTCGCACTTGTGTTAGTGTTGAAAAACCACTTTTCGCACTTGTGTTAGTGTTGAAAAACCACTTTTCGCACCTGTGTTGGTGCAGGAAACCACTTTTGCACTTGTATTAGTGTGGAAAAAACACTTTTTGCACTTGTGATAGTGTTGAAAAACCACTTTTCGCACTTGTGTTAGTGTTGAAAAACCACTTTTTGCACTTGTGTTAGTGTTGAAAAACCACTTTTTGCACTTGTGTTAGTGTTGAAAAACCACTTTTTGCACTTGTGATAGTGTTGAAAAACCACTTTTCGCACTTGTGTTAGTGTTGAAAAACCACTTTTCGCACTTGTGTTGGTGCAGGAAACCACTTTTGCACTTGTATTAGTGTGGAAAAACCACTTTTCGCACTTGTGTTAGTGTTAAAAAACCACTTTTCGCACTTGTGTTAGTGTTGAAAAACCACTTTTCGCACTTGTGTTAGTGTTGAAAAACCACTTTTCGCACTTGTGTTGGTGCAGGAAACCACTTTTGCACTTGTGTTAGTGTTGAAAAACCACTTTTTGCACCTCTGTTAGTGTTGAAAAAACACTTTTCGCACTTGTGTTAGTGTTGAAAAACCACTTTTCGCACTTGTGTTGGTGCAGGAAACCACTTTTGCACTTGTATTAGTGTGGAAAAACCACTTTTTGCACTTGTGTTAGTGTTGAAAAACCACTTTTCGCACTTGTGTTAGTGTTGAAAAACCACTTTTCGCACTTGTGTTGGTGCAGGAAACCACTTTTGCACTTGTATTAGTGTGGAAAAAACACTTTTTGCACTTGTGATAGTGTTGAAAAACCACTTTTCGCACTTGTGTTAGTGTTGAAAAACCACTTTTCGCACTTGTGTTAGTGTTGAAAAACCACTTTTCGCACCTGTGTTGGTGCAGGAAACCACTTTTGCACTTGTATTAGTGTGGAAAAACCACTTTTCGCACTTGTGTTAGTGTTGAAAAACCACTTTTCGCACTTGTGTTAGTGTTGAAAAACCACTTTTCGCACTTGTGTTGGTGCAGGAAACCACTTTTGCACTTGTATTAGTGTGGAAAAAACACTTTTTGCACTTGTGATAGTGTTGAAAAACCACTTTTCGCACTTGTGTTAGTGTTGAAAAACCACTTTTCGCACTTGTGTTAGTGTTGAAAAACCACTTTTCACACTTGTGTTAGTGTTGAAAAACAACTTTTCGCACTTGTGTTAGTGTTGAAAAACCACTTTTCGCACTTGTGTTAGTGTTGAAAAACCACTTTTCGCACTTGTGTTAGTGTTGAAAAACCACTTTTCGCACTTGTGTTAGTGTTGAAAAACCACTTTTCGCACTTGTGTTGGTGCAGGAAACCACTTTTGCACTTGTATTAGTGTGGCAAAACCACTTTTCGCACTTGTGTTAGTTTTGAAAAACCACTTTTCGCACTTGTGTTAGTGTTGAAAAACCACTTTTCACACTTGTGTTAGTGTTGAAAAACCACTTTTCGCACTTGTGTTGGTGCAGGAAACCACTTTTGCACTTGTGTTAGTGTTGAAAAACCACATTTCGCACCTCTGTTAGTGTTGAAAAAACACTTTTCGCACTTGTGTTAGTGTTGAAAAACCACTTTTCGCACTTGTGTTGGTGCAGGAAACCACTTTTGCACTTGTATTAGTGTGGAAAAACCACTTTTCGCACTTGTGTTAGTGTTGAAAAACCACTTTTCGCACTTGTGTTAGTGTTGAAAAACCACTTTTCGCACTTGTGTTGGTGCAGGAAACCACTTTTGCACTTGTATTAGTGTGGAAAAAACACTTTTTGCACTTGTGATAGTGTTGAAAAACCACTTTTCGCACTTGTGTTAGTGTTGAAAATCCTCTTTTCGCACTTGTGTTAGTGTTGAAAAACCACTTTTCGCACCTGTGTTGGTGCAGGAAACCACTTTTGCACTTGTATTAGTGTGGAAAAAACACGTTTTTGCACTTGTGATAGTGTTGAAAAACCACTTTTCGCACTTGTGTTAGTGTTCAAAAACCACTTTTTGCACTTGTGTTAGTGTTGAAAAACCACTTTTTGCACTTGTGATAGTGTTGAAAAACCACTTTTCGCACTTGTGTTAGTGTTGAAAAACCACTTTTCGCACTTGTGTTGGTGCAGGAAACCACTTTTGCACTTGTATTAGTGTGGAAAAAACACTTTTTGCACTTGTGATAGTGTTGAAAAACCACTTTTCGCACTTGTGTTAGTGTTGAAAAACCACTTTTCGCACTTGTGTTAGTGTTGAAAAACCACTTTTCGCAACCTGTGTTGGTGCAGGAAACCACTTTTGCACTTGTATTAGTGTGGAAAAAACACTTTTTGCACTTGTGATAGTGTTGAAAAACCACTTTTCGCACTTGTGTTAGTGTTGAAAAACCACTTTTTGCACTTGTGTTGGTGCAGGAAACCACTTTTGCACTTGTGTTAGTGTTGAAAAACCACTTTTTGCACCTCTGTTAGTGTTGAAAAAACACTTTTCGCACTTGTGTTAGTGTTGAAAAACCACTTTTCGCACTTGTGTTGGTGCAGGAAACCACTTTTGCACTTGTATTAGTGTGGAAAAACCACTTTTTGCACTTGTGTTAGTGTTGAAAAACCACTTTTCGCACTTGTGTTAGTGTTGAAAAACCACTTTTCGCACTTGTGTTGGTGCAGGAAACCACTTTTGCACTTGTATTAGTGTGGAAAAAACACTTTTTGCACTTGTGATAGTGTTGAAAAACCACTTTTCGCACTTGTGTTAGTGTTGAAAAACCACTTTTCGCACTTGTGTTAGTGTTGAAAAACCACTTTTCGCACCTGTGTTGGTGCAGGAAACCACTTTTGCACTTGTATTAGTGTGGAAAAACCACTTTTCGCACTTGTGTTAGTGTTGAAAAACCACTTTTCGCACTTTGTGTTAGTGTTGAAAAACCACTTTTCGCTTGTGTTGGTGCAGGAAACCACTTTTGCACTTGTATTAGTGTGGAAAAAACACTTTTTGCACTTGTGATAGTGTTGAAAAACCACTTTTCGCACTTGTGTTAGTGTTGAAAAACCACTTTTCGCACTTGTGTTAGTGTTGAAAAACCACTTTTCACACTTGTGTTAGTGTTGAAAAACAACTTTTCGCACTTGTGTTAGTGTTGAAAAACCACTTTTCGCACTTGTGTTAGTGTTGAAAAACCACTTTTCGCACTTGTGTTAGTGTTGAAAAACCACTTTTCGCACTTGTGTTGGTGCAGGAAACCACTTTTGCACTTGTATTAGTGTGGCAAAACCACTTTTCGCACTTGTGTTAGTGTTGAAAAACCACTTTTCGCACTTGTGTTAGTGTTGAAAAACCACTTTTCACACTTGTGTTAGTGTTGAAAAACCACTTTTCGCACTTGTGTTGGTGCAGGAAACCACTTTTGCACTTGTGTTAGTGTTGAAAAACCACATTTCGCACCTCTGTTAGTGTTGAAAAAACACTTTTCGCACTTGTGTTAGTGTTGAAAAACCACTTTTCGCACTTGTGTTGGTGCAGGAAACCACTTTTGCACTTGTATTAGTGTGGAAAAACCACTTTTCGCACTTGTGTTAGTGTTGAAAAACCACTTTTCGCACTTGTGTTAGTGTTGAAAAACCACTTTTCGCACTTGTGTTGGTGCAGGAAACCACTTTTGCACTTGCATTAGTGTGGAAAAAACACTTTTTGCACTTGTGATAGTGTTGAAAAACCACTTTTCGCACTTGTGTTAGTGTTGAAAATCCTCTTTTCGCACTTGTGTTAGTGTTGAAAAACCACTTTTCGCACCTGTGTTGGTGCAGGAAACCACTTTTGCACTTGTATTAGTGTGGAAAAAACACGTTTTTGCACTTGTGATAGTGTTGAAAAACCACTTTTCGCACTTGTGTTAGTGTTGAAAAACCACTTTTTGCACTTGTGTTAGTGTTGAAAAACCACTTTTTGCACTTGTGATAGTGTTGAAAAACCACTTTTCGCACTTGTGTTAGTGTTGAAAAACCACTTTTCGCACTTGTGTTGGTGCAGGAAACCACTTTTGCACTTGTATTAGTGTGGAAAAAACACTTTTTGCACTTGTGATAGTGTTGAAAAACCACTTTTCGCACTTGTGTTAGTGTTGAAAAACCACTTTTCGCACTTGTGTTAGTGTTGAAAAACCACTTTTCGCACCTGTGTTGGTGCAGGAAACCACTTTTGCACTTGTATTAGTGTGGAAAAAACACTTTTTGCACTTGTGATAGTGTTGAAAAACCACTTTTCGCACTTGTGTTAGTGTTGAAAAACCACTTTTTGCACTTGTGTTAGTGTTGAAAAACCACTTTTTGCACTTGTGATAGTGTTGAAAAACCACTTTTCGCACTTGTGTTAGTGTTGAAAAACCACTTTTCGCACTTGTGTTGGTGCAGGAAACCACTTTTGCACTTGTATTAGTGTGGAAAAACCACTTTTCGCACTTGTGTTAGTGTTAAAAAACCACTTTTCGCACTTGTGTTAGTGTTGAAAAACCACTTTTCGCACTTGTGTTAGTGTTGAAAAACCACTTTTCGCACTTGTGTTAGTGTTGAAAAACCACTTTTCGCACTTGTGTTAGTGTTGAAAAAACACTTTTCGCACTTGTGTTAGTGTTGAAAAACAACTTTTCGCACTTGTGTTAGTGTTGAAAAACCACTTTTCGCACTTGTGTTAGTGTTGAAAAACCACTTTTCGCACTTGTGTTAGTGTTGAAAAACCACTTTTCGCACTTGTGTTGGTGCAGGAAACCACTTTTGCACTTGTATTAGTGTGGCAAAACCACTTTTCGCACTTGTGTTAGTGTTGAAAAACCACTTTTCGCACTTGTGTTAGTGTTGAAAAACCACTTTTCACACTTGTGTTAGTGTTGAAAAACCACTTTTCGCACTTGTGTTGGTGCAGGAAACCACTTTTGCACTTGTGTTAGTGTTGAAAAACCACATTTCGCACCTCTGTTAGTGTTGAAAAAACACTTTTCGCACTTGTGTTAGTGTTGAAAAACCACTTTTCGCACTTGTGTTGGTGCAGGAAACCACTTTTGCACTTGTATTAGTGTGGAAAAACCACTTTTCGCACTTGTGTTAGTGTTGAAAAACCACTTTTCGCACTTGTGTTAGTGTTGAAAAACCACTTTTCGCACTTGTGTTGGTGCAGGAAACCACTTTTGCACTTGCATTAGTGTGGAAAAAACACTTTTTGCACTTGTGATAGTGTTGAAAAACCACTTTTCGCACTTGTGTTAGTGTTGAAAATCCTCTTTTCGCACTTGTGTTAGTGTTGAAAAACCACTTTTCGCACCTGTGTTGGTGCAGGAAACCACTTTTGCACTTGTATTAGTGTGGAAAAAACACGTTTTTGCACTTGTGATAGTGTTGAAAAACCACTTTTCGCACTTGTGTTAGTGTTGAAAAACCACTTTTTGCACTTGTGTTAGTGTTGAAAAACCACTTTTTGCACTTGTGATAGTGTTGAAAAACCACTTTTCGCACTTGTGTTAGTGTTGAAAAACCACTTTTCGCACTTGTGTTGGTGCAGGAAACCACTTTTGCACTTGTATTAGTGTGGAAAAAACACTTTTTGCACTTGTGATAGTGTTGAAAAACCACTTTTCGCACTTGTGTTAGTGTTGAAAAACCACTTTTCGCACTTGTGTTAGTGTTGAAAAACCACTTTTCGCACCTGTGTTGGTGCAGGAAACCACTTTTGCACTTGTATTAGTGTGGAAAAAACACTTTTTGCACTTGTGATAGTGTTGAAAAACCACTTTTCGCACTTGTGTTAGTGTTGAAAAACCACTTTTTGCACTTGTGTTAGTGTTGAAAAACCACTTTTTGCACTTGTGATAGTGTTGAAAAACCACTTTTCGCACTTGTGTTAGTGTTGAAAAACCACTTTTCGCACTTGTGTTGGTGCAGGAAACCACTTTTGCACTTGTATTAGTGTGGAAAAACCACTTTTCGCACTTGTGTTAGTGTTAAAAAACCACTTTTCGCACTTGTGTTAGTGTTGAAAAACCACTTTTCGCACTTGTGTTAGTGTTGAAAAACCACTTTTCGCACTTGTGTTAGTGTTGAAAAACCACTTTTCGCACTTGTGTTAGTGTTGAAAAACCACTTTTCGCACTTGTGTTAGTGTTGAAAAACCACTTTTCGCACCTGTGTTGGTGCAGGAAACCACTTTTGCACTTGTGTTAGTGTTGAAAAACCACTTTTCGCACTTGTGTTAGTGTTGAAAAACCACTTTTCGCACCTGTGTTGGTGCAGGAAACCACTTTTGCACTTGTGTTAGTGTTGAAAAAACACTTTTCGCACTTGTGTGAGTGTTGAAAAAACACTTTTCGCACTTGTGTTAGTGTTGAAAAACCACTTTTCGCACTTGTGTTGGTGCAGGAAACCACTTTTGCACTTGTATTAGTGTGGAAAAACCACTTTTCGCACTTGTGTTAGTGTTGAAAAACCACTTTTCGCACTTGTGTTAGTGTTGAAAAACCACTTTTCGCACTTGTGTTGGTGCAGGAAACCACTTTTGCACTTGCATTAGTGTGGAAAAAACACTTTTTGCACTTGTGATAGTGTTGAAAAACCACTTTTCGCACTTGTGTTAGTGTTGAAAATCCTCTTTTCGCACTTGTGTTAGTGTTGAAAAACCACTTTTCGCACCTGTGTTGGTGCAGGAAACCACTTTTGCACTTGTATTAGTGTGGAAAAAACACGTTTTTGCACTTGTGATAGTGTTGAAAAACCACTTTTCGCACTTGTGTTAGTGTTGAAAAACCACTTTTTGCACTTGTGTTAGTGTTGAAAAACCACTTTTTGCACTTGTGATAGTGTTGAAAAACCACTTTTCGCACTTGTGTTAGTGTTGAAAAACCACTTTTCGCACTTGTGTTGGTGCAGGAAACCACTTTTGCACTTGTATTAGTGTGGAAAAAACACTTTTTGCACTTGTGATAGTGTTGAAAAACCACTTTTCGCACTTGTGTTAGTGTTGAAAAACCACTTTTCGCACTTGTGTTAGTGTTGAAAAACCACTTTTCGCACCTGTGTTGGTGCAGGAAACCACTTTTGCACTTGTATTAGTGTGGAAAAAACACTTTTTGCACTTGTGATAGTGTTGAAAAACCACTTTTCGCACTTGTGTTAGTGTTGAAAAACCACTTTTTGCACTTGTGTTAGTGTTGAAAAACCACTTTTTGCACTTGTGATAGTGTTGAAAAACCACTTTTCGCACTTGTGTTAGTGTTGAAAAACCACTTTTCGCACTTGTGTTGGTGCAGGAAACCACTTTTGCACTTGTATTAGTGTGGAAAAACCACTTTTCGCACTTGTGTTAGTGTTAAAAAACCACTTTTCGCACTTGTGTTAGTGTTGAAAAACCACTTTTCGCACTTGTGTTAGTGTTGAAAAACCACTTTTCGCACTTGTGTTAGTGTTGAAAAACCACTTTTCGCACTTGTGTTAGTGTTGAAAAACCACTTTTCGCACTTGTGTTAGTGTTGAAAAACCACTTTTCGCACCTGTGTTGGTGCAGGAAACCACTTTTGCACTTGTGTTAGTGTTGAAAAACCACTTTTCGCACTTGTGTTAGTGTTGAAAACCCACTTTTCGCACCTGTGTTGGTGCAGGAAACCACTTTTGCACTTGTGTTAGTGTTGAAAAAACACTTTTCGCACTTGTGTGAGTGTTGAAAAACCACTTTTCGCATTTGTGTTAGTGTTGAAAAACGACTTTTCGCACTTGTGTTAGTGTTGAAAAACCACTTTTCGCACTTGTGTTAGTGTTGAAAAAACACTTTTTGCACTTGTGATAGTGTTGAAAAACCACTTTTCGCACTTGTGTTAGTGTTGAAAAACCACTTTTTGCACTTGTGTTAGTGTTGAAAAACCACTTTTTGCACTTGTGTTAGTGTTGAAAAACAACTTTTCGCACTTGTGTTAGTGTTGAAAAACCACTTTTCGCACTTGTGTTAGTGTGGAAAAAACACTTTTTGCACTTGTGATAGTGTTGAAAAAACACTTTTCGCACTTGTGTGAGTGTTGAAAAACCACTTTTCGCATTTGTGTTAGTGTTGAAAAACGACTTTTCGCACTTGTGTTAGTGTTGAAAAACCACTTTTCGCACTTGTGATAGTGTTGAAAAACCACTTTTCGCACTTGTGTTAGTGTTGAAAAACCACTTTTCGCACCTGTGTTGGTGCAGGAAACCACTTTTGCACTTGTGTTAGTGTTGAAAAACAACTTTTCGCACTTGTGTTAGTGTTGAAAAACCACTTTTCGCACTTGTGTTAGTGTTGAAAAACCACTTTTCGCACTTGTGTTAGTGTTGAAAAACCACTTTTCGCACTTGTGTTGGTGCAGGAAACCACTTTTGCACTTGTATTAGTGTGGCAAAACCACTTTTCGCACTTGTGTTAGTGTTGAAAAACCACTTTTCGCACTTGTGTTAGTGTTGAAAAACCACTTTTCGCACTTGTGTTAGTGTTGAAAAAACACTTTTCGCACTTGTGTTAGTGTTGAAAAACCACTTTTCGCACTTGTGTTGGTGCAGGAAACCACTTTTGCACTTGTGTTAGTGTTGAAAAACCACATTTCGCACCTCTGTTAGTGTTGAAAAAACACTTTTCGCACTTGTGTTAGTGTTGAAAAACCACTTTTCGCACTTGTGTTGGTGCAGGAAACCACTTTTGCACTTGTATTAGTGTGGAAAAACCACTTTTCGCACTTGTGTTAGTGTTGAAAAACCACTTTTCGCACTTGTGTTAGTGTTGAAAAACCACTTTTCGCACTTGTGTTGGTGCAGGAAACCACTTTTGCACTTGTATTAGTGTGGAAAAAACACTTTTTGCACTTGTGATAGTGTTGAAAAAACACTTTTCGCACTTGTGTGAGTGTTGAAAAACCACTTTTCGCATTTGTGTTAGTGTTGAAAAAACACTTTTCGCACTTGTGATAGTGTTGAAAAACCACTTTTCGCACTTGTGTTAGTGTTGAAAAAACACTTTTCGCACTTGTGTTAGTGTTGAAAAACCACTTTTCACACGTGTGTTAGTGTTGAAAAACCACTTTTCGCACTTGTGTTAGTGTTGAAAAAACACTTTTTGCACTTGTGATAGTGTTGAAAAACCACTTTTCGCACTTGTGTTAGTGTTGAAAAACCACTTTTTGCACTTGTGTTAGTGTTGAAAAACCACTTTTTGCACTTGTGTTAGTGTTGAAAAACAACTTTTCGCACTTGTGTTAGTGTTGAAAAACCACTTTTCGCACTTGTGTTAGTGTTGAAAAACCACTTTTCGCACTTGTGTTAGTGTTGAAAAACCACTTTTCGCACTTGTGTTGGTGCAGGAAACCACTTTTGCACTTGTATTAGTGTGGCAAAACCACTTTTCGCACTTGTGTTAGTGTTGAAAAACCACTTTTCGCACTTGTGTTAGTGTTGAAAAACCACTTTTTGCACTTGTGATAGTGTTGAAAAACCACTTTTCGCACTTGTGTTAGTGTTGAAAAACCACTTTTCGCACTTGTGTTGGTGCAGGAAACCACTTTTGCACTTGTATTAGTGTGGCAAAACCACTTTTCGCACTTGTGTTAGTTTTGAAAAACCACTTTTCGCACTTGTGTTAGTGTTGAAAAACCACTTTTCACACTTGTGTTAGTGTTGAAAAACCACTTTTCGCACTTGTGTTGGTGCAGGAAACCACTTTTGCACTTGTGTTAGTGTTGAAAAACCACATTTCGCACCTCTGTTAGTGTTGAAAAAACACTTTTCGCACTTGTGTTAGTGTTGAAAAACCACTTTTCGCACTTGTGTTGGTGCAGGAAACCACTTTTGCACTTGTATTAGTGTGGAAAAACCACTTTTCGCACTTGTGTTAGTGTTGAAAAACCACTTTTCGCACTTGTGTTAGTGTTGAAAAACCACTTTTCGCACTTGTGTTGGTGCAGGAAACCACTTTTGCACTTGTATTAGTGTGGAAAAAACACTTTTTGCACTTGTGATAGTGTTGAAAAACCACTTTTCGCACTTGTGTTAGTGTTGAAAATCCTCTTTTCGCACTTGTGTTAGTGTTGAAAAACCACTTTTCGCACCTGTGTTGGTGCAGGAAACCACTTTTGCACTTGTATTAGTGTGGAAAAAACACGTTTTTGCACTTGTGATAGTGTTGAAAAACCACTTTTCGCACTTGTGTTAGTGTTGAAAAAACACTTTTTGCACTTGTGTTAGTGTTGAAAAACCACTTTTTGCACTTGTGATAGTGTTGAAAAACCACTTTTCGCACTTGTGTTAGTGTTGAAAAACCACTTTTCGCACTTGTGTTGGTGCAGGAAACCACTTTTGCACTTGTATTAGTGTGGAAAAAACACTTTTTGCACTTGTGATAGTGTTGAAAAACCACTTTTCGCACTTGTGTTAGTGTTGAAAAACCACTTTTCGCACTTGTGTTAGTGTTGAAAAACCACTTTTCGCACCTGTGTTGGTGCAGGAAACCACTTTTGCACTTGTATTAGTGTGGAAAAAACACTTTTTGCACTTGTGATAGTGTTGAAAAACCACTTTTCGCACTTGTGTTAGTGTTGAAAAACCACTTTTTGCACTTGTGTTGGTGCAGGAAACCACTTTTGCACTTGTGTTAGTGTTGAAAAACCACTTTTTGCACCTCTGTTAGTGTTGAAAAAACACTTTTCGCACTTGTGTTAGTGTTGAAAAACCACTTTTCGCACTTGTGTTGGTGCAGGAAACCACTTTTGCACTTGTATTAGTGTGGAAAAACCACTTTTTGCACTTGTGTTAGTGTTGAAAAACCACTTTTCGCACTTGTGTTAGTGTTGAAAAACCACTTTTCGCACTTGTGTTGGTGTTGAAAAACCACTTTTCGCACCTGTGTTGGTGCAGGAAACCACTTTTGCACTTGTATTAGTGTGGAAAAACCACTTTTCGCACTTGTGTTAGTGTTGAAAAACCACTTTTCGCACTTGTGTTAGTGTTGAAAAACCACTTTTCGCACTTGTGTTGGTGCAGGAAACCACTTTTGCACTTGTATTAGTGTGGAAAAAACACTTTTTGCACTTGTGATAGTGTTGAAAAACCACTTTTCGCACTTGTGTTAGTGTTGAAAAACCACTTTTCGCACTTGTGTTAGTGTTGAAAAACCACTTTTCACACTTGTGTTAGTGTTGAAAAACAACTTTTCGCACTTGTGTTAGTGTTGAAAAACCACTTTTCGCACTTGTGTTAGTGTTGAAAAACCACTTTTCGCACTTGTGTTAGTGTTGAAAAACCACTTTTCGCACTTGTGTTGGTGCAGGAAACCACTTTTGCACTTGTATTAGTGTGGCAAAACCACTTTTCGCACTTGTGTTAGTGTTGAAAAACCACTTTTCGCACTTGTGTTAGTGTTGAAAAACCACTTTTCACACTTGTGTTAGTGTTGAAAAACCACTTTTCGCACTTGTGTTGGTGCAGGAAACCACTTTTGCACTTGTGTTAGTGTTGAAAAACCACATTTCGCACCTCTGTTAGTGTTGAAAAAACACTTTTCGCACTTGTGTTAGTGTTGAAAAACCACTTTTCGCACTTGTGTTGGTGCAGGAAACCACTTTTGCACTTGTATTAGTGTGGAAAAACCACTTTTCGCACTTCTGTTAGTGTTGAAAAACCACTTTTCGCACTTGTGTTAGTGTTGAAAAACCACTTTTCGCACTTGTGTTGGTGCAGGAAACCACTTTTGCACTTGCATTAGTGTGGAAAAAACACTTTTTGCACTTGTGATAGTGTTGAAAAACCACTTTTCGCACTTGTGTTAGTGTTGAAAATCCTCTTTTCGCACTTGTGTTAGTGTTGAAAAACCACTTTTCGCACCTGTGTTGGTGCAGGAAACCACTTTTGCACTTGTATTCGTGTGGAAAAAACACGTTTTTGCACTTGTGATAGTGTTGAAAAACCACTTTTCGCACTTGTGTTAGTGTTGAAAAACCACTTTTTGCACTTGTGTTAGTGTTGAAAAACCACTTTTTGCACTTGTGATAGTGTTGAAAAACCACTTTTCGCACTTGTGTTAGTGTTGAAAAACCACTTTTCGCACTTGTGTTGGTGCAGGAAACCACTTTTGCACTTGTATTAGTGTGGAAAAAACACTTTTTGCACTTGTGATAGTGTTGAAAAACCACTTTTCGCACTTGTGTTAGTGTTGAAAAACCACTTTTCGCACTTGTGTTAGTGTTGAAAAACCACTTTTCGCACCTGTGTTGGTGCAGGAAACCACTTTTGCACTTGTATTAGTGTGGAAAAAACACTTTTTGCACTTGTGATAGTGTTGAAAAACCACTTTTCGCACTTGTGTTAGTGTTGAAAAACCACTTTTTGCACTTGTGTTAGTGTTGAAAAACCACTTTTTGCACTTGTGATAGTGTTGAAAAACCACTTTTCGCACTTGTGTTAGTGTTGAAAAACCACTTTTCGCACTTGTGTTGGTGCAGGAAACCACTTTTGCACTTGTATTAGTGTGGAAAAACCACTTTTCGCACTTGTGTTAGTGTTAAAAAACCACTTTTCGCACTTGTGTTAGTGTTGAAAAACCACTTTTCGCACTTGTGTTAGTGTTGAAAAACCACTTTTCGCACTTGTGTTAGTGTTGAAAAACCACTTTTTGCACTTGTGATAGTGTTGAAAAACCACTTTTCGCACTTGTGTTAGTGTTGAAAAAGCACTTTTCGCACTTGTGTTAGTGTTGAAAAATCACTTGTCGCACTTGTGTTAGTGTTGGAAAACCACTTTTTGCACTTGTGATAGTGTTGAAAAACCACGTTTCGCACTTGTGTTAGTGTTGAAAAATCACTTTTTGCACTTGTGTTAGTGTTGAAAAACCACTTTTTGCACTTGTGATAGTGTTGAAAAACCACTTTTCGCACTTGTGTTAGTGTTGAAAAACCACTTTTTGCACTTGTGTTAGTGTTGAAAAACCACTTTTTGCACTTGTGATAATGTTGAAAAACCACTTTTCGCACTTGTGTTAGTGTTGAAAAACCACTTTCGCACTTGTGTTGGTGCAGGAAACCACTTTTGCACTTGTATTAGTGTGGAAAAAACACTTTTTGCACTTGTGATAGTGTTGAAAAACCACTTTTCGCACTTGTGTTAGTGTTGAAAAACCACTTTTCGCACTTGTGTTAGTGTTGAAAAACCACTTTTCGCACCTGTGTTGGTGCAGGAAACCACTTTTGCACTTGTGTTAGTGTTGAAAAAACACTTTTCGCACTTGTGTGAGTGTTGAAAAACCACTTTTCGCATTTGTGTTAGTGTTGAAAAACGACTTTTCGCACTTGTGTTAGTGTTGAAAAACCACTTTTCGCACTTGTGTTAGTGTTGAAAAAACACTTTTCGCACTTGTGTTAGTGTTGAAAAACCACTTTTCACACGTGTGTTAGTGTTGAAAAACCACTTTTCGCACTTGTGTTAGTGTTGAAAAAACACTTTTTGCACTTGTGATAGTGTTGAAAAACCACTTTTCGCACTTGTGTTAGTGTTGAAAAACCACTTTTTGCACTTGTGTTAGTGTTGAAAAACCACTTTTTGCACTTGTGTTAGTGTTGAAAAACAACTTTTCGCACTTGTGTTAGTGTTGAAAAACCACTTTTCGCACTTGTGTTAGTGTTGAAAAACCACTTTTCGCACTTGTGTTAGTGTTGAAAAACCACTTTTCGCACTTGTGTTGGTGCAGGAAACCACTTTTGCACTTGTATTAGTGTGGCAAAACCACTTTTCGCACTTGTGTTAGTGTTGAAAAAACACTTTTTGCACTTGTGATAGTGTTGAAAAACCACTTTTCGCACTTGTGTTAGTGTTGAAAAACCACTTTTCGCACTTGTGTTAGTGTTGAAAAACCACTTTTCACACTTGTGTTAGTGTTGAAAAACAACTTTTCGCACTTGTGTTAGTGTTGAAAAACCACTTTTCGCACTTGTGTTAGTGTTGAAAAACCACTTTTCGCACTTGTGTTAGTGTTGAAAAACCACTTTTCGCACTTGTGTTGGTGCAGGAAACCACTTTTGCACTTGTATTAGTGTGGCAAAACCACTTTTCGCACTTGTGTTAGTGTTGAAAAACCACTTTTCGCACTTGTGTTAGTGTTGAAAAACCACTTTTCACACTTGTGTTAGTGTTGAAAAACCACTTTTCGCACTTGTGTTGGTGCAGGAAACCACTTTTGCACTTGTGTTAGTGTTGAAAAACCACATTTCGCACCTCTGTTAGTGTTGAAAAAACACTTTTCGCACTTGTGTTAGTGTTGAAAAACCACTTTTCGCACTTGTGTTGGTGCAGGAAACCACTTTTGCACTTGTATTAGTGTGGAAAAACCACTTTTCGCACTTGTGTTAGTGTTGAAAAACCACTTTTCGCACTTGTGTTAGTGTTGAAAAACCACTTTTCGCACTTGTGTTGGTGCAGGAAACCACTTTTGCACTTGTATTAGTGTGGAAAAAACACTTTTTGCACTTGTGATAGTGTTGAAAAAACACTTTTCGCACTTGTGTGAGTGTTGAAAAACCACTTTTCGCATTTGTGTTAGTGTTGAAAAACGACTTTTCGCACTTGTGTTAGTGTTGAAAAACCACTTTTCGCACTTGTGTTAGTGTTGAAAAAACACTTTTCGCACTTGTGTTAGTGTTGAAAAACCACTTTTCACACGTGTGTTAGTGTTGAAAAACCACTTTTCGCACTTGTGTTAGTGTTGAAAAAACACTTTTTGCACTTGTGATAGTGTTGAAAAACCACTTTTCGCACTTGTGTTAGTGTTGAAAAACCACTTTTTGCACTTGTGTTAGTGTTGAAAAACCACTTTTTGCACTTGTGTTAGTGTTGAAAAACAACTTTTCGCACTTGTGTTAGTGTTGAAAAACCACTTTTCGCACTTGTGTTAGTGTTGAAAAACCACTTTTCGCACTTGTGTTAGTGTTGAAAAACCACTTTTCGCACTTGTGTTGGTGCAGGAAACCACTTTTGCACTTGTATTAGTGTGGCAAAACCACTTTTCGCACTTGTGTTAGTGTTGAAAAAACACTTTTTGCACTTGTGATAGTGTTGAAAAACCACTTTTCGCACTTGTGTTAGTGTTGAAAAACCACTTTTCGCACTTGTGTTAGTGTTGAAAAACCACTTTTCACACTTGTGTTAGTGTTGAAAAACAACTTTTCGCACTTGTGTTAGTGTTGAAAAACCACTTTTCGCACTTGTGTTAGTGTTGAAAAACCACTTTTCGCACTTGTGTTAGTGTTGAAAAACCACTTTTCGCACTTGTGTTGGTGCAGGAAACCACTTTTGCACTTGTATTAGTGTGGCAAAACCACTTTTCGCACTTGTGTTAGTGTTGAAAAACCACTTTTCGCACTTGTGTTAGTGTTGAAAAACCACTTTTCACACTTGTGTTAGTGTTGAAAAACCACTTTTCGCACTTGTGTTGGTGCAGGAAACCACTTTTGCACTTGTGTTAGTGTTGAAAAACCACATTTCGCACCTCTGTTAGTGTTGAAAAAACACTTTTCGCACTTGTGTTAGTGTTGAAAAACCACTTTTCGCACTTGTGTTGGTGCAGGAAACCACTTTTGCACTTGTATTAGTGTGGAAAAACCACTTTTCGCACTTGTGTTAGTGTTGAAAAACCACTTTTCGCACTTGTGTTAGTGTTGAAAAGCCACTTTTCGCACTTGTGTTGGTGCAGGAAACCACTTTTGCACTTGTATTAGTGTGGAAAAAACACTTTTTGCACTTGTGATAGTGTTGAAAAAACACTTTTCGCACTTGTGTTAGTGTTGAAAATCCACTTTTCGCACTTGTGTTAGTGTTGAAAAACCACTTTTCGCACCTGTGTTGGTGCAGGAAACCACTTTTGCACTTGTATTAGTGTGGAAAAAACACTTTTTGCACTTGTGATAGTGTTGAAAAACCACTTTTCGCACTTGTGTTAGTGTTGAAAAACCACTTTTTGCACTTGTGTTAGTGTTGAAAAACCACTTTTTGCACTTGTGATAGTGTTGAAAAACCACTTTTCGCACTTGTGTTAGTGTTGAAAAACCACTTTTCGCACTTGTGTTGGTGCAGGAAACCACTTTTGCACTTGTATTAGTGTGGAAAAACCACTTTTCGCACTTGTGTTAGTGTTTAAAAACCACTTTTCGCACTTGTGTTAGTGTTGAAAAACCACTTTTCGCACTTGTGTTAGTGTTGAAAAACCACTTTTCGCACTTGTGTTAGTGTTGAAAAACCACTTTTTGCACTTGTGATAGTGTTGAAAAACCACTTTTCGCACTTGTGTTAGTGTTGAAAAAGCACTTTTCGCACTTGTGTTAGTGTTGAAAAATCACTTGTCGCACTTGTGTTAGTGTTGAAAAACCACTTTTTGCACTTGTGATAGTGTTGAAAAACCACTTTTTGCACTTGTGATAGTGTTGAAAAACCACATTTCGCACTTGTGTTAGTGTTGAAAAACCACTTTTTGCACTTGTGTTAGTGTTGAAAAACCACTTTTTGCACTTGTGATAGTGTTGAAAAACCACTTTTCGCACTTGTGTTAGTGTTGAAAAACCACTTTTTGCACTTGTGTTAGTGTTGAAAAACCACTTTTTGCACTTGTGATAGTGTTGAAAAACCACTTTTCGCACTTGTGTTAGTGTTGAAAAAGCACTTTTCGCACTTGTGTTGGTGCAGGAAACCACTTTTGCACTTGTATTAGTGTGGCAAAACCACTTTTCGCACTTGTGTTAGTGTTGAAAAACCACTTTTCGCACTTGTGTTAGTGTTGAAAAACCACTTTTCACACTTGTGTTAGTGTTGAAAAACCACTTTTCGCACTTGTGTTGGTGCAGGAAACCACTTTTGCACTTGTGTTAGTGTTGAAAAACCACATTTCGCACCTCTGTTAGTGTTGAAAAAACACTTTTCGCACTTGTGTTAGTGTTGAAAAACCACTTTTCGCACTTGTGTTGGTGCAGGAAACCACTTTTGCACTTGTATTAGTGTGGAAAAACCACTTTTTGCACTTGTGTTAGTGTTGAAAAACCACTTTTCGCACTTGTGTTAGTGTTGAAAAGCCACTTTTCGCACTTGTGTTGGTGCAGGAAACCACTTTTGCACTTGTATTAGTGTGGAAAAAACACTTTTTGCACTTGTGATAGTGTTGAAAAAACACTTTTCGCACTTGTGTTAGTGTTGAAAATCCACTTTTCGCACTTGTGTTAGTGTTGAAAAACCACTTTTCGCACCTGTGTTGGTGCAGGAAACCACTTTTGCACTTGTATTAGTGTGGAAAAAACACTTTTTGCACTTGTGATAGTGTTGAAAAACCACTTTTCGCACTTGTGTTAGTGTTGAAAAACCACTTTTTGCACTTGTGTTAGTGTTGAAAAATCACTTTTTACACTTGTGATAGTGTTGAAAAACCACTTTTCGCACTTATGTTAGTGTTGAAAAACCACTTTTCGCACTTGTGTTGGTGCAGGAAACCACTTTTGCACTTGTATTAGTGTTGAAAAACCACTTTTCGCACTTGTGTTAGTGTTGAAAAACCACTTTTCGCACTTGTGTTAGTGTTGAAAAACCACTTTTCGCACCTGTGTTGGTGCAGGAAACCACTTTTGCACTTGTATTAGTGCGGAAAAAACACATTTTGCACTTGTGATAGTGTTGAAAAACCACTTTTCGCACTTGTGTTAGTGTTGAAAAACCACTTTTTGCACTTGTGTTAGTGTTGAAAAACCACTTTTTGCACTTGTGATAGTGTTGAAAAACCACTTTTCGCACTTGTGTTAGTGTTGAAAAACCACTTTTCGCACTTGTGTTGGTGCAGGAAACCACTTTTGCACTTGTATTAGTGTGGAAAAACCACTTTTCGCACTTGTGTTAGTGTTTAAAAACCACTTTTCGCACTTGTGTTAGTGTTGAAAAACCACTTTTCGCACTTGTGTTAGTGTTGAAAAACCACTTTTCGCACTTGTGTTAGTGTTGAAAAACCACTTTTCGCACTTGTGTTAGTGTTGAAAAACCACTTTTTGCACTTGTGATAGTGTTGAAAAACCACTTTTCGCACTTGTGTTAGTGTTGAAAAAGCACTTTTCGCACTTGTGTTAGTGTTGAAAAATCACTTGTCGCACTTGTGTTAGTGTTGAAAAACCACTTTTTGCACTTGTGATAGTGTTGAAAAACACTTTTTGCACTTGTGATAGTGTTGAAAAACCACATTTCGCACTTGTGTTAGTGTTGAAAAACCACTTTTTGCACTTGTGTTAGTGTTGAAAAACCACTTTTTGCACTTGTGATAGTGTTGAAAAACCACTTTTCGCACTTGTGTTAGTGTTGAAAAACCACTTTTTGCACTTGTGTTAGTGTTGAAAAACCACTTTTTGCACTTGTGATAGTGTTGAAAAACCACTTTTCGCACTTGTGTTAGTGTTGAAAAAGCACTTTTCGCACTTGTGTTGGTGCAGGAAACCACTTTTGCACTTGTATTAGTGTGGAAAAAACACTTTTTACACTTGTGATAGTGTTGAAAAACCACTTTTCGCACTTGAGTTAGTGTTGAAAAATCACTTTTCGCACTTGTGTTAGTGTTGAAAAACCACTTTTTGCACTTGTGATAGTGTTGAAAAACCACTTTTCGCACTTGAGTTAGTGTTGAAAAATCACTTTTCGCACTTGTGTTAGTGTTGAAAAACCACTTTTTGCACTTGTGATAGTGTTGAAAAACCACTTTTCGCACTTGTGATAGTGTTGAAAAGCCACTTTTCGCACTTGTGTTGGTGCAGGAAACCACTTTTGCACTTGTATTAGTGTGGAAAAAACACTTTTTGCACTTGTGATAGTGTTGAAAAAACACTTTTCGCACTTGTGTTAGTGTTGAAAATCCACTTTTCGCACTTGTGTTAGTGTTGAAAAACCACTTTTCGCACCTGTGTTGGTGCAGGAAACCACTTTTGCACTTGTATTAGTGTGGAAAAAACACTTTTTGCACTTGTGATAGTGTTGAAAAACCACTTTTCGCACTTGTGTTAGTGTTGAAAAACCACTTTTTGCACTTGTGTTAGTGTTGAAAAATCACTTTTTACACTTGTGATAGTGTTGAAAAACCACTTTTCGCACTTATGTTAGTGTTGAAAAACCACTTTTCGCACTTGTGTTGGTGCAGGAAACCACTTTTGCACTTGTATTAGTGTTGAAAAACCACTTTTCGCACTTGTGTTAGTGTTGAAAAACCACTTTTCGCACTTGTGTTAGTGTTGAAAAACCACTTTTCGCACCTGTGTTGGTGCAGGAAACCACTTTTGCACTTGTATTA
Source organism: Myxine glutinosa (assembly GCF_964187855.1). NCBI lineage: Eukaryota > Metazoa > Chordata > Myxini > Myxiniformes > Myxinidae > Myxine > Myxine glutinosa. The sequence continues at coordinate 181,904,451 of NC_136264.1, forward strand.
GTGTGGAAAAAACACATTTTGCACTTGTGATAGTGTTGAAAAACCACTTTTCGCACTTGTGTTAGTGTTGAAAAACCACTTTTTGCACTTGTGTTAGTGTTGAAAAACCACTTTTTGCACTTGTGATAGTGTTGAAAAACCACTTTTCGCACTTGTGTTAGTGTTGAAAAACCACTTTTCGCACTTGTGTTGGTGCAGGAAACCACTTTTGCACTTGTATTAGTGTGGAAAAACCACTTTTCGCACTTGTGTTAGTGTTTAAAAACCACTTTTCGCACTTGTGTTAGTGTTGAAAAACCACTTTTCGCACTTGTGTTAGTGTTGAAAAACCACTTTTCGCACTTGTGTTAGTGTTGAAAAACCACTTTTTGCACTTGTGATAGTGTTGAAAAACCACTTTTCACACTTGTGTTAGTGTTGAAAAACAACTTTTCGCACTTGTGTTAGTGTTGAAAAACCACTTTTCGCACTTGTGTTAGTGTTGAAAAACCACTTTTCGCACTTGTGTTAGTGTTGAAAAACCACTTTTCGCACTTGTGTTGGTGCAGGAAACCACTTTTGCACTTGTATTAGTGTGGCAAAACCACTTTTCGCACTTGTGTTAGTGTTGAAAAACCACTTTTCGCACTTGTGTTAGTGTTGAAAAACCACTTTTCACACTTGTGTTAGTGTTGAAAAACCACTTTTCGCACTTGTGTTGGTGCAGGAAACCACTTTTGCACTTGTGTTAGTGTTGAAAAACCACATTTCGCACCTCTGTTAGTGTTGAAAAAACACTTTTCGCACTTGTGTTAGTGTTGAAAAACCACTTTTCGCACTTGTGTTGGTGCAGGAAACCACTTTTGCACTTGTATTAGTGTGGAAAAACCACTTTTCGCACTTGTGTTAGTGTTGAAAAACCACTTTTCGCACTTGTGTTAGTGTTGAAAAGCCACTTTTCGCACTTGTGTTGGTGCAGGAAACCACTTTTGCACTTGTATTAGTGTGGAAAAAACACTTTTTGCACTTGTGATAGTGTTGAAAAAACACTTTTCGCACTTGTGTTAGTGTTGAAAATCCACTTTTCGCACTTGTGTTAGTGTTGAAAAACCACTTTTCGCACCTGTGTTGGTGCAGGAAACCACTTTTGCACTTGTATTAGTGTGGAAAAAAACACTTTTTGCACTTGTGATAGTGTTGAAAAACCACTTTTCGCACTTGTGTTAGTGTTGAAAAACCACTTTTTGCACTTGTGTTAGTGTTGAAAAACCACTTTTTGCACTTGTGATAGTGTTGAAAAACCACTTTTCGCACTTGTGTTAGTGTTGAAAAACCACTTTTCGCACTTGTGTTGGTGCAGGAAACCACTTTTGCACTTGTATTAGTGTGGAAAAACCACTTTCGCACTTGTGTTAGTGTTTAAAAACCACTTTTCGCACTTGTGTTAGTGTTGAAAAACCACTTTTCGCACTTGTGTTAGTGTTGAAAAACCACTTTTCGCACTTGTGTTAGTGTTGAAAAACCACTTTTTGCACTTGTGATAGTGTTGAAAAACCACTTTTCGCACTTGTGTTAGTGTTGAAAAAGCACTTTTCGCACTTGTGTTAGTGTTGAAAAATCACTTGTCGCACTTGTGTTAGTGTTGAAAAACCACTTTTTGCACTTGTGATAGTGTTGAAAAACCACTTTTTGCACTTGTGATAGTGTTGAAAAAACCACATTTCGCACTTGTGTTAGTGTTGAAAAACCACTTTTTGCACTTGTGTTAGTGTTGAAAAACCACTTTTTGCACTTGTGATAGTGTTGAAAAACCACTTTTCGCACTTGTGTTAGTGTTGAAAAATCACTTTTTACACTTGTGATAGTGTTGAAAAACCACTTTTCGCACTTATGTTAGTGTTGAAAAACCACTTTTCGCACTTGTGTTGGTGCAGGAAACCACTTTTGCACTTGTATTAGTGTTGAAAAACCACTTTTCGCACTTGTGTTAGTGTTGAAAAACCACTTTTTCGCACTTGTGTTAGTGTTGAAAAACCACTTTTCGCACCTGTGTTGGTGCAGGAAACCACTTTTGCACTTGTATTAGTGTGGCAAAAAACACATTTTGCACTTGTGATAGTGTTGAAAAACCACTTTTCGCACTTGTGTTAGTGTTGAAAAACCACTTTTTGCACTTGTGTTAGTGTTGAAAAACCACTTTTTGCACTTGTGATAGTGTTGAAAAACCACTTTTCGCACTTGTGTTAGTGTTGAAAAACCACTTTTCGCACTTGTGTTGGTGCAGGAAACCACTTTTGCACTTGTATTAGTGTGGAAAAACCACTTTTCGCACTTGTGTTAGTGTTTAAAAACCACTTTTCGCACTTGTGTTAGTGTTGAAAAACCACTTTTCGCACTTGTGTTAGTGTTGAAAAACCACTTTTCGCACTTGTGTTAGTGTTGAAAAACCACTTTTTGCACTTGTGATAGTGTTGAAAAACCACTTTTCGCACTTGTGTTAGTGTTGAAAAAGCACTTTTCGCACTTGTGTTAGTGTTGAAAAATCACTTGTCGCACTTGTGTTAGTGTTGAAAAACCACTTTTTGCACTTGTGATAGTGTTGAAAAACCACTTTTTGCACTTGTGATAGTGTTGAAAAACCACATTTCGCACTTGTGTTAGTGTTGAAAAACCACTTTTTGCACTTGTGTTAGTGTTGAAAAACCACTTTTTGCACTTGTGATAGTGTTGAAAAACCACTTTTCGCACTTGTGTTAGTGTTGAAAAACCACTTTTTGCACTTGTGTTAGTGTTGAAAAACACTTTTTGCACTTGTGATAGTGTTGAAAAACCACTTTTCGCACTTGTGTTAGTGTTGAAAAAGCACTTTTCGCACTTGTGTTGGTGCAGGAAACCACTTTTGCACTTGTATTAGTGTGGAAAAAACACTTTTTACACTTGTGATAGTGTTGAAAAACCACTTTTCGCACTTGAGTTAGTGTTGAAAAATCACTTTTCGCACTTGTGTTAGTGTTGAAAAACCACTTTTTGCACTTGTGATAGTGTTGAAAAACCACTTTTCGCACTTGAGTTAGTGTTGAAAAATCACTTTTCGCACTTGTGTTAGTGTTGAAAAACCACTTTTTGCACTTGTGATTAGTGTTGAAAACCCACTTTTCGCACTTGTGATAGTGTTGAAAAGCCACTTTTCGCACTTGTGTTGGTGCAGGAAACCACTTTTGCACTTGTATTAGTGTGGAAAAAACACTTTTTGCACTTGTGATAGTGTTGAAAAAACACTTTTCGCACTTGTGTTAGTGTTGAAAATCCACTTTTCGCACTTGTGTTAGTGTTGAAAAACCACTTTTCGCACCTGTGTTGGTGCAGGAAACCACTTTTGCACTTGTATTAGTGTGGAAAAAACACTTTTTGCACTTGTGATAGTGTTGAAAAAACCACTTTTCGCACTTGTGTTAGTGTTGAAAAACCACTTTTTGCACTTGTGTTAGTGTTGAAAAATCACTTTTTACACTTGTGATAGTGTTGAAAAACCACTTTTCGCACTTATGTTAGTGTTGAAAAACCACTTTTCGCACTTGTGTTGGTGCAGGAAACCACTTTTGCACTTGTATTAGTGTTGAAAAACCACTTTTCGCACTTGTGTTAGTGTTGAAAAACCACTTTTCGCACTTGTGTTAGTGTTGAAAAAACCCACTTTTCGCACCTGTGTTGGTGCAGGAAACCACTTTTGCACTTGTATTAGTGTGGAAAAAACACATTTTGCACTTGTGATAGTGTTGAAAAACCACTTTTCGCACTTGTGTTAGTGTTGAAAAACCACTTTTTGCACTTGTGTTAGTGTTGAAAAACCACTTTTTGCACTTGTGATAGTGTTGAAAAACCACTTTTCGCACTTGTGTTAGTGTTGAAAAACCACTTTTCGCACTTGTGTTGGTGCAGGAAACCACTTTTGCACTTGTATTAGTGTGGAAAAACCACTTTTCGCACTTGTGTTAGTGTTTAAAAACCACTTTTCGCACTTGTGTTAGTGTTGAAAAACCACTTTTCGCACTTGTGTTAGTGTTGAAAAACCACTTTTCGCACTTGTGTTAGTGTTGAAAAACCACTTTTTGCACTTGTGATAGTGTTGAAAAACCACTTTTCACACTTGTGTTAGTGTTGAAAAACAACTTTTCGCACTTGTGTTAGTGTTGAAAAACCACTTTTCGCACTTGTGTTAGTGTTGAAAAACCACTTTTCGCACTTGTGTTAGTGTTGAAAAACCACTTTTCGCACTTGTGTTGGTGCAGGAAACCACTTTTGCACTTGTATTAGTGTGGCAAAACCACTTTTCGCACTTGTGTTAGTGTTGAAAAACCACTTTTCGCACTTGTGTTAGTGTTGAAAAACCACTTTTCACACTTGTGTTAGTGTTGAAAAACCACTTTTCGCACTTGTGTTGGTGCAGGAAACCACTTTTGCACTTGTGTTAGTGTTGAAAAACCACATTTCGCACCTCTGTTAGTGTTGAAAAAACACTTTTCGCACTTGTGTTAGTGTTGAAAAACCACTTTTCGCACTTGTGTTGGTGCAGGAAACCACTTTTGCACTTGTATTAGTGTGGAAAAACCACTTTTCGCACTTGTGTTAGTGTTGAAAAACCACTTTTCGCACTTGTGTTAGTGTTGAAAAGCCACTTTTCGCACTTGTGTTGGTGCAGGAAACCACTTTTGCACTTGTATTAGTGTGGAAAAAACACTTTTTGCACTTGTGATAGTGTTGAAAAAACACTTTTCGCACTTGTGTTAGTGTTGAAAATCCACTTTTCGCACTTGTGTTAGTGTTGAAAAACCACTTTTCGCACCTGTGTTGGTGCAGGAAACCACTTTTGCACTTGTATTAGTGTGGAAAAAACACTTTTTGCACTTGTGATAGTGTTGAAAAACCACTTTTCGCACTTGTGTTAGTGTTGAAAAACCACTTTTTGCACTTGTGTTAGTGTTGAAAAACCACTTTTTGCACTTGTGATAGTGTTGAAAAACCACTTTTCGCACTTGTGTTAGTGTTGAAAAACCACTTTTCGCACTTGTGTTGGTGCAGGAAACCACTTTTGCACTTGTATTAGTGTGGAAAAACCACTTTTCGCACTTGTGTTAGTGTTTAAAAAGCACTTTTCGCACTTGTGTTAGTGTTGAAAAACCACTTTTCGCACTTGTGTTAGTGTTGAAAAACCACTTTTCGCACTTGTGTTAGTGTTGAAAAACCACTTTTTGCACTTGTGATAGTGTTGAAAAACCACTTTTCGCACTTGTGTTAGTGTTGAAAAAGCACTTTTCGCACTTGTGTTAGTGTTGAAAAATCACTTGTCGCACTTGTGTTAGTGTTGAAAAACCACTTTTTGCACTTGTGATAGTGTTGAAAAACCACTTTTTGCACTTGTGATAGTGTTGAAAAACCACATTTCGCACTTGTGTTAGTGTTGAAAAACCACTTTTTGCACTTGTGTTAGTGTTGAAAAACCACTTTTTGCACTTGTGATAGTGTTGAAAAACCACTTTTCGCACTTGTGTTAGTGTTGAAAAACCACTTTTTGCACTTGTGTTAGTGTTGAAAAACCACTTTTTGCACTTGTGATAGTGTTGAAAAACCACTTTTCGCACTTGTGTTAGTGTTGAAAAAGCACTTTTCGCACTTGTGTTGGTGCAGGAAACCACTTTTGCACTTGTATTAGTGTGGCAAAACCACTTTTCGCACTTGTGTTAGTGTTGAAAAACCACTTTTCGCACTTGTGTTAGTGTTGAAAAACCACTTTTCACACTTGTGTTAGTGTTGAAAAACCACTTTTCGCACTTGTGTTGGTGCAGGAAACCACTTTTGCACTTGTGTTAGTGTTGAAAAACCACATTTCGCACCTCTGTTAGTGTTGAAAAAACACTTTTCGCACTTGTGTTAGTGTTGAAAAACCACTTTTCGCACTTGTGTTGGTGCAGGAAACCACTTTTGCACTTGTATTAGTGTGGAAAAACCACTTTTTGCACTTGTGTTAGTGTTGAAAAACCACTTTTCGCACTTGTGTTAGTGTTGAAAAGCCACTTTTCGCACTTGTGTTGGTGCAGGAAACCACTTTTGCACTTGTATTAGTGTGGAAAAAACACTTTTTGCACTTGTGATAGTGTTGAAAAAACACTTTTCGCACTTGTGTTAGTGTTGAAAATCCACTTTTCGCACTTGTGTTAGTGTTGAAAAACCACTTTTCGCACCTGTGTTGGTGCAGGAAACCACTTTTGCACTTGTATTAGTGTGGAAAAAACACTTTTTGCACTTGTGATAGTGTTGAAAAACCACTTTTCGCACTTGTGTTAGTGTTGAAAAACCACTTTTTGCACTTGTGTTAGTGTTGAAAAATCACTTTTTACACTTGTGATAGTGTTGAAAAACCACTTTTCGCACTTATGTTAGTGTTGAAAAACCACTTTTCGCACTTGTGTTGGTGCAGGAAACCACTTTTGCACTTGTATTAGTGTTGAAAAACCACTTTTCGCACTTGTGTTAGTGTTGAAAAACCACTTTTCGCACTTGTGTTAGTGTTGAAAAACCACTTTTCGCACCTGTGTTGGTGCAGGAAACCACTTTTGCACTTGTATTAGTGTGGAAAAAACACATTTTGCACTTGTGATAGTGTTGAAAAACCACTTTTCGCACTTGTGTTAGTGTTGAAAAACCACTTTTTGCACTTGTGTTAGTGTTGAAAAACCACTTTTTGCACTTGTGATAGTGTTGAAAAACCACTTTTCGCACTTGTGTTAGTGTTGAAAAACCACTTTTCGCACTTGTGTTGGTGCAGGAAACCACTTTTGCACTTGTATTAGTGTGGAAAAACCACTTTTCGCACTTGTGTTAGTGTTTAAAAACCACTTTTCGCACTTGTGTTAGTGTTGAAAAACCACTTTTCGCACTTGTGTTAGTGTTGAAAAACCACTTTTCGCACTTGTGTTAGTGTTGAAAAACCACTTTTTGCACTTGTGATAGTGTTGAAAAACCACTTTTCGCACTTGTGTTAGTGTTGAAAAAGCACTTTTCGCACTTGTGTTAGTGTTGAAAAATCACTTGTCGCACTTGTGTTAGTGTTGAAAAACCACTTTTTGCACTTGTGATAGTGTTGAAAAACCACTTTTTGCACTTGTGATAGTGTTGAAAAACCACATTTCGCACTTGTGTTAGTGTTGAAAAACCACTTTTTGCACTTGTGTTAGTGTTGAAAAACCACTTTTTGCACTTGTGATAGTGTTGAAAAACCACTTTTCGCACTTGTGTTAGTGTTGAAAAACCACTTTTTGCACTTGTGTTAGTGTTGAAAAACCACTTTTTGCACTTGTGATAGTGTTGAAAAACCACTTTTCGCACTTGTGTTAGTGTTGAAAAAGCACTTTTCGCACTTGTGTTGGTGCAGGAAACCACTTTTGCACTTGTATTAGTGTGGAAAAAACACTTTTTACACTTGTGATAGTGTTGAAAAACCACTTTTCGCACTTGAGTTAGTGTTGAAAAATCACTTTTCGCACTTGTGTTAGTGTTGAAAAACCACTTTTTGCACTTGTGATAGTGTTGAAAAACCACTTTTCGCACTTGAGTTAGTGTTGAAAAATCACTTTTCGCACTTGTGTTAGTGTTGAAAAACCACTTTTTGCACTTGTGATAGTGTTGAAAAACCACTTTTCGCACTTGTGATAGTGTTGAAAAGCCACTTTTCGCACTTGTGTTGGTGCAGGAAACCACTTTTGCACTTGTATTAGTGTGGAAAAAACACTTTTTGCACTTGTGATAGTGTTGAAAAAACACTTTTCGCACTTGTGTTAGTGTTGAAAATCCACTTTTCGCACTTGTGTTAGTGTTGAAAAACCACTTTTCGCACCTGTGTTGGTGCAGGAAACCACTTTTGCACTTGTATTAGTGTGGAAAAAACACTTTTTGCACTTGTGATAGTGTTGAAAAACCACTTTTCGCACTTGTGTTAGTGTTGAAAAACCACTTTTTGCACTTGTGTTAGTGTTGAAAAATCACTTTTTACACTTGTGATAGTGTTGAAAAACCACTTTTCGCACTTATGTTAGTGTTGAAAAACCACTTTTCGCACTTGTGTTGGTGCAGGAAACCACTTTTGCACTTGTATTAGTGTTGAAAAACCACTTTTCGCACTTGTGTTAGTGTTGAAAAACCACTTTTCGCACTTGTGTTAGTGTTGAAAAACCACTTTTCGCACCTGTGTTGGTGCAGGAAACCACTTTTGCACTTGTATTAGTGTGGAAAAAACACATTTTGCACTTGTGATAGTGTTGAAAAACCACTTTTCGCACTTGTGTTAGTGTTGAAAAACCACTTTTTGCACTTGTGTTAGTGTTGAAAAACCACTTTTTGCACTTGTGATAGTGTTGAAAAACCACTTTTCGCACTTGTGTTAGTGTTGAAAAACCACTTTTCGCACTTGTGTTGGTGCAGGAAACCACTTTTGCACTTGTATTAGTGTGGAAAAACCACTTTTCGCACTTGTGTTAGTGTTTAAAAACCACTTTTCGCACTTGTGTTAGTGTTGAAAAACCACTTTTCGCACTTGTGTTAGTGTTGAAAAACCACTTTTCGCACTTGTGTTAGTGTTGAAAAACCACTTTTTGCACTTGTGATAGTGTTGAAAAACCACTTTTTGCACTTGTGATAGTGTTGAAAAACCACTTTTCGCACTTGTGTTAGTGTTGAAAAAGCACTTTTCGCACTTGTGTTAGTGTTGAAAAACCACTTTTCGCACTTGTGTTAGTGTTGAAAAACCACTTTTCACACTTGTGTTAGTGTTGAAAAACCACTTTTCGCACTTGTGTTGGTGCAGGAAACCACTTTTGCACTTGTGTTAGTGTTGAAAAACCACATTTCGCACCTCTGTTAGTGTTGAAAAAACACTTTTCGCACTTGTGTTAGTGTTGAAAAACCACTTTTCGCACTTGTGTTGGTGCAGGAAACCACTTTTGCACTTGTATTAGTGTGGAAAAACCACTTTTCGCACTTGTGTTAGTGTTGAAAAACCACTTTTCGCACTTGTGTTAGTGTTGAAAAACCACTTTTCGCACTTGTGTTGGTGCAGGAAACCACTTTTGCACTTGTATTAGTGTGGAAAAAACACTTTTTGCACTTGTGATAGTGTTGAAAAAACACTTTTCGCACTTGTGTGAGTGTTGAAAAACCACTTTTCGCATTTGTGTTAGTGTTGAAAAACGACTTTTCGCACTTGTGTTAGTGTTGAAAAACCACTTTTCGCACTTGTGTTAGTGTTGAAAAAACACTTTTCGCACTTGTGTTAGTGTTGAAAAACCACTTTTCACACGTGTGTTAGTGTTGAAAAACCACTTTTCGCACTTGTGTTAGTGTTGAAAAAACACTTTTTGCACTTGTGATAGTGTTGAAAAACCACTTTTCGCACTTGTGTTAGTGTTGAAAAACCACTTTTTGCACTTGTGTTAGTGTTGAAAAACCACTTTTTGCACTTGTGTTAGTGTTGAAAAACAACTTTTCGCACTTGTGTTAGTGTTGAAAAACCACTTTTCGCACTTGTGTTAGTGTTGAAAAACCACTTTTCGCACTTGTGTTAGTGTTGAAAAACCACTTTTCGCACTTGTGTTGGTGCAGGAAACCACTTTTGCACTTGTATTAGTGTGGCAAAACCACTTTTCGCACTTGTGTTAGTGTTGAAAAAACACTTTTTGCACTTGTGATAGTGTTGAAAAACCACTTTTCGCACTTGTGTTAGTGTTGAAAAACCACTTTTCGCACTTGTGTTAGTGTTGAAAAACCACTTTTCACACTTGTGTTAGTGTTGAAAAACAACTTTTCGCACTTGTGTTAGTGTTGAAAAACCACTTTTCGCACTTGTGTTAGTGTTGAAAAACCACTTTTCGCACTTGTGTTAGTGTTGAAAAACCACTTTTCGCACTTGTGTTGGTGCAGGAAACCACTTTTGCACTTGTATTAGTGTGGCAAAACCACTTTTCGCACTTGTGTTAGTGTTGAAAAACCACTTTTCGCACTTGTGTTAGTGTTGAAAAACCACTTTTCACACTTGTGTTAGTGTTGAAAAACCACTTTTCGCACTTGTGTTGGTGCAGGAAACCACTTTTGCACTTGTGTTAGTGTTGAAAAACCACATTTCGCACCTCTGTTAGTGTTGAAAAAACACTTTTCGCACTTGTGTTAGTGTTGAAAAACCACTTTTCGCACTTGTGTTGGTGCAGGAAACCACTTTTGCACTTGTATTAGTGTGGAAAAACCACTTTTCGCACTTGTGTTAGTGTTGAAAAACCACTTTTCGCACTTGTGTTAGTGTTGAAAAGCCACTTTTCGCACTTGTGTTGGTGCAGGAAACCACTTTTGCACTTGTATTAGTGTGGAAAAAACACTTTTTGCACTTGTGATAGTGTTGAAAAAACACTTTTCGCACTTGTGTTAGTGTTGAAAATCCACTTTTCGCACTTGTGTTAGTGTTGAAAAACCACTTTTCGCACCTGTGTTGGTGCAGGAAACCACTTTTGCACTTGTATTAGTGTGGAAAAAACACTTTTTGCACTTGTGATAGTGTTGAAAAACCACTTTTCGCACTTGTGTTAGTGTTGAAAAACCACTTTTTGCACTTGTGTTAGTGTTGAAAAATCACTTTTTACACTTGTGATAGTGTTGAAAAACCACTTTTCGCACTTATGTTAGTGTTGAAAAACCACTTTTCGCACTTGTGTTGGTGCAGGAAACCACTTTTGCACTTGTATTAGTGTTGAAAAACCACTTTTCGCACTTGTGTTAGTGTTGAAAAACCACTTTTCGCACTTGTGTTAGTGTTGAAAAACCACTTTTCGCACCTGTGTTGGTGCAGGAAACCACTTTTGCACTTGTATTAGTGTGGAAAAAACACATTTTGCACTTGTGATAGTGTTGAAAAACCACTTTTCGCACTTGTGTTAGTGTTGAAAAACCACTTTTTGCACTTGTGTTAGTGTTGAAAAACCACTTTTTGCACTTGTGATAGTGTTGAAAAACCACTTTTCGCACTTGTGTTAGTGTTGAAAAACCACTTTTCGCACTTGTGTTGGTGCAGGAAACCACTTTTGCACTTGTATTAGTGTGGAAAAACCACTTTTCGCACTTGTGTTAGTGTTTAAAAACCACTTTTCGCACTTGTGTTAGTGTTGAAAAACCACTTTTCGCACTTGTGTTAGTGTTGAAAAACCACTTTTCGCACTTGTGTTAGTGTTGAAAAACCACTTTTTGCACTTGTGATAGTGTTGAAAAACCACTTTTCGCACTTGTGTTAGTGTTGAAAAAGCACTTTTCGCACTTGTGTTAGTGTTGAAAAATCACTTGTCGCACTTGTGTTAGTGTTGAAAAACCACTTTTTGCACTTGTGATAGTGTTGAAAAACCACTTTTTGCACTTGTGATAGTGTTGAAAAACCACATTTCGCACTTGTGTTAGTGTTGAAAAACCACTTTTTGCACTTGTGTTAGTGTTGAAAAACCACTTTTTGCACTTGTGATAGTGTTGAAAAACCACTTTTCGCACTTGTGTTAGTGTTGAAAAACCACTTTTTGCACTTGTGTTAGTGTTGAAAAACCACTTTTTGCACTTGTGATAGTGTTGAAAAACCACTTTTCGCACTTGTGTTAGTGTTGAAAAAGCACTTTTCGCACTTGTGTTGGTGCAGGAAACCACTTTTGCACTTGTATTAGTGTGGCAAAACCACTTTTCGCACTTGTGTTAGTGTTGAAAAACCACTTTTCGCACTTGTGTTAGTGTTGAAAAACCACTTTTCACACTTGTGTTAGTGTTGAAAAACCACTTTTCGCACTTGTGTTGGTGCAGGAAACCACTTTTGCACTTGTGTTAGTGTTGAAAAACCACATTTCGCACCTCTGTTAGTGTTGAAAAAACACTTTTCGCACTTGTGTTAGTGTTGAAAAACCACTTTTCGCACTTGTGTTGGTGCAGGAAACCACTTTTGCACTTGTATTAGTGTGGAAAAACCACTTTTCGCACTTGTGTTAGTGTTGAAAAACCACTTTTCGCACTTGTGTTAGTGTTGAAAAGCCACTTTTCGCACTTGTGTTGGTGCAGGAAACCACTTTTGCACTTGTATTAGTGTGGAAAAAACACTTTTTGCACTTGTGATAGTGTTGAAAAAACACTTTTCGCACTTGTGTTAGTGTTGAAAATCCACTTTTCGCACTTGTGTTAGTGTTGAAAAACCACTTTTCGCACCTGTGTTGGTGCAGGAAACCACTTTTGCACTTGTATTAGTGTGGAAAAAACACTTTTTGCACTTGTGATAGTGTTGAAAAACCACTTTTCGCACTTGTGTTAGTGTTGAAAAACCACTTTTTGCACTTGTGTTAGTGTTGAAAAATCACTTTTTACACTTGTGATAGTGTTGAAAAACCACTTTTCGCACTTATGTTAGTGTTGAAAAACCACTTTTCGCACTTGTGTTGGTGCAGGAAACCACTTTTGCACTTGTATTAGTGTTGAAAAACCACTTTTCGCACTTGTGTTAGTGTTGAAAAACCACTTTTCGCACTTGTGTTAGTGTTGAAAAACCACTTTTCGCACCTGTGTTGGTGCAGGAAACCACTTTTGCACTTGTATTAGTGTGGAAAAAACACATTTTGCACTTGTGATAGTGTTGAAAAACCACTTTTCGCACTTGTGTTAGTGTTGAAAAACCACTTTTTGCACTTGTGTTAGTGTTGAAAAACCACTTTTTGCACTTGTGATAGTGTTGAAAAACCACTTTTCGCACTTGTGTTAGTGTTGAAAAACCACTTTTCGCACTTGTGTTGGTGCAGGAAACCACTTTTGCACTTGTATTAGTGTGGAAAAACCACTTTTCGCACTTGTGTTAGTGTTTAAAAACCACTTTTCGCACTTGTGTTAGTGTTGAAAAACCACTTTTCGCACTTGTGTTAGTGTTGAAAAACCACTTTTCGCACTTGTGTTAATGTTGAAAAACCACTTTTTGCACTTGTGATAGTGTTGAAAAACCACTTTTCGCACTTGTGTTAGTGTTGAAAAAGCACTTTTCGCACTTGTGTTAGTGTTGAAAAATCACTTGTCGCACTTGTGTTAGTGTTGAAAAACCACTTTTTGCACTTGTGATAGTGTTGAAAAACCACTTTTTGCACTTGTGATAGTGTTGAAAAACCACATTTCGCACTTGTGTTAGTGTTGAAAAACCACTTTTTGCACTTGTGTTAGTGTTGAAAAACCACTTTTTGCACTTGTGATAGTGTTGAAAAACCACTTTTCGCACTTGTGTTAGTGTTGAAAAACCACTTTTTGCACTTGTGTTAGTGTTGAAAAACCACTTTTTGCACTTGTGATAGTGTTGAAAAACCACTTTTCGCACTTGTGTTAGTGTTGAAAAAGCACTTTTCGCACTTGTGTTGGTGCAGGAAACCACTTTTGCACTTGTATTAGTGTGGAAAAAACACTTTTTACACTTGTGATAGTGTTGAAAAACCACTTTTCGCACTTGAGTTAGTGTTGAAAAATCACTTTTCGCACTTGTGTTAGTGTTGAAAAACCACTTTGTGCACTTGTGATAGTGTTGAAAAACCACTTTTCGCACTTGAGTTAGTGTTGAAAAATCACTTTTCGCACTTGTGTTAGTGTTGAAAAACCACTTTTTGCACTTGTGATAGTGTTGAAAAACCACTTTTCGCACTTGTGATAGTGTTGAAAAGCCACTTTTCGCACTTGTGTTGGTGCAGGAAACCACTTTTGCACTTGTATTAGTGTGGAAAAAACACTTTTTGCACTTGTGATAGTGTTGAAAAAACACTTTTCGCACTTGTGTTAGTGTTGAAAATCCACTTTTCGCACTTGTGTTAGTGTTGAAAAACCACTTTTCGCACCTGTGTTGGTGCAGGAAACAACTTTTGCACTTGTATTAGTGTGGAAAAAACACTTTTTGCACTTGTGATAGTGTTGAAAAACCACTTTTCGCACTTGTGTTAGTGTTGAAAAACCACTTTTTGCACTTGTGTTAGTGTTGAAAAATCACTTTTTACACTTGTGATAGTGTTGAAAAACCACTTTTCGCACTTATGTTAGTGTTGAAAAACCACTTTTCGCACTTGTGTTGGTGCAGGAAACCACTTTTGCACTTGTATTAGTGTTGAAAAACCACTTTTCGCACTTGTGTTAGTGTTGAAAAACCACTTTTCGCACTTGTGTTAGTGTTGAAAAACCACTTTTCGCACCTGTGTTGGTGCAGGAAACCACTTTTGCACTTGTATTAGTGTGGAAAAAACACATTTTGCACTTGTGATAGTGTTGAAAAACCACTTTTCGCACTTGTGTTAGTGTTGAAAAACCACTTTTTGCACTTGTGTTAGTGTTGAAAAACCACTTTTTGCACTTGTGATAGTGTTGAAAAACCACTTTTCGCACTTGTGTTAGTGTTGAAAAACCACTTTTCGCACTTGTGTTGGTGCAGGAAACCACTTTTGCACTTGTATTAGTGTGGAAAAACCACTTTTCGCACTTGTGTTAGTGTTTAAAAACCACTTTTCGCACTTGTGTTAGTGTTGAAAAACCACTTTTCGCACTTGTGTTAGTGTTGAAAAACCACTTTTCGCACTTGTGTTAGTGTTGAAAAACCACTTTTTGCACTTGTGATAGTGTTGAAAAACCACTTTTCGCACTTGTGTTAGTGTTGAAAAAGCACTTTTCGCACTTGTGTTAGTGTTGAAAAATCACTTGTCGCACTTGTGTTAGTGTTGAAAAACCACTTTTTGCACTTGTGATAGTGTTGAAAAACCACTTTTTGCACTTGTGATAGTGTTGAAAAACCACATTTCGCACTTGTGTTAGTGTTGAAAAACCACTTTTTGCACTTGTGTTAGTGTTGAAAAACCACTTTTTGCACTTGTGATAGTGTTGAAAAACCACTTTTCGCACTTGTGTTAGTGTTGAAAAACCACTTTTTGCACTTGTGTTAGTGTTGAAAAACCACTTTTTGCACTTGTGATAGTGTTGAAAAACCACTTTTCGCACTTGTGTTAGTGTTGAAAAAGCACTTTTCGCACTTGTGTTGGTGCAGGAAACCACTTTTGCACTTGTATTAGTGTGGAAAAAACACTTTTTACACTTGTGATAGTGTTGAAAAACCACTTTTCGCACTTGAGTTAGTGTTGAAAAATCACTTTTCGCACTTGTGTTAGTGTTGAAAAACCACTTTTTGCACTTGTGATAGTGTTGAAAAACCACTTTTCGCACTTGTGATAGTGTTGAAAAACCACTTTTCGCACTTGTGTTGGTGCAGGAAACCACTTTTGCACTTGTATTAGTGTGGAAAAACCACTTTTCGCACTTGTGTTAGTGTTGAAAAACCACTTTTCGCACCTGTGTTAGTGTTGATAAACCACATTTCGCACTTGTGTTGGTGCAGGAAACCACTTTTGCACTTGTGATAGTGTTGAAAACCCGCTTTTCGCACTTGTGTAAGTGTTGAAAAACCACTTTTCGCACATGTGTTAGTGTTGAAAAACCACTTTTCGCACTTGTGTTGGTGCAGGAAACCACCTTTGCACTTGTATTAGTGTGGAAAAAACACTTTTTGCACTTGTGATAGTGTTGAAAAACCACTTTTCGCACTTGTGTTAGTGTTGAAAAACCACTTTTCGCACTTGTGTTAGTGTTGAAAAACCACTTTTTGCACTTGTGATAGTGTTGAAAAACCACTTTTCGCACTTGTGTTAGTGTTGAAAAACCACTTTTCGCACTTGTGTTGGTGCAGGAAACCACTTTTGCACTTGTATTAGTGTGGAAAAACCACTTGTCGCACTTGTGTTAGTGTTGAAAAACCACTTTTCGCACTTGTGTTAGTGTTGAAAAACCACTTTTCGCACTTGTGTTGGTGCAGGAAACCACTTTTACACTTGTATTAGTGTGGAAAAAACACTTTTTGCACTTGTGATAGTGTTGAAAAACCACTTTTCGCACTTGTGTTAGTGTTGAAAAACCACTTTTTGCACTTGTGTTAGTGTTGAAAAACCACTTTTCGCACTTGTGTTAGTGTTGAAAAACCACTTTTCGCACTTGTATTAGTGTGGAAAAAACAATTTTTGCACTTGTGATAGTGTTGAAAAACCACTTTTCGCACTTGGGTTAGTGTTGAAAAACCACTTTTTGCACTTGTGTTAGTGTTGAAAAACCACTTTTTGCACTTGTGATAGTGTTGAAAAACCACTTTTCGCACTTGTGTTAGTGTTGAAAAACCACTTTTCGCACTTGTGTTGGTGCAGGAAACCACTTTTGCACTTGTATTAGTGTGGAAAAACCACTTTTCGCACTTGTGTTAGTGTTAAAAAAACACTTTTCGCACTTGTGTTAGTGTTGAAAAACCACTTTTCGCACTTGTGTTAGTGTTGAAAAACCACTTTTCGCACTTGTGTTAGTGTTGAAAAACCACTTTTTGCACTTGTGATAGTGTTGAAAAACCACTTTTCGCACTTGTGTTAGTGTTGAAAAAGCACTTTTCGCACTTGTGTTAGTGTTGAAAAACCACTTTTCGCACTTGTGTTAGTGTGGAAAAAACACTTTTTGCACTTGTGATAGTGTTGAAAAACCACTTTTCGCACTTGTGTTAGTGTTGAAAAACCACTTTTTGCACTTGTGTTAGTGTTGAAAAACCACTTTTTGCACTTGTGTTAGTGTTGAAAAACCACTTTTTGCACTTGTGTTAGTGTTGAAAAACAACTTTTCGCACTTGTGTTAGTGTTGAAAAACCACTTTTCGCACTTGTGTTAGTGTTGAAAAACCACTTTTCGCACTTGTGTTAGTGTTGAAAAACCACTTTTCGCACTTGTGTTGGTGCAGGAAACCACTTTTGCACTTGTATTAGTGTGGCAAAACCACTTTTCGCACTTGTGTTAGTGTTGAAAAAACACTTTTTGCACTTGTGATAGTGTTGAAAAACCACTTTTCGCACTTGTGTTAGTGTTGAAAAACCACTTTTCGCACTTGTGTTAGTGTTGAAAAACCACTTTTCACACTTGTGTTAGTGTTGAAAAACAACTTTTCGCACTTGTGTTAGTGTTGAAAAACCACTTTTCGCACTTGTGTTAGTGTTGAAAAACCACTTTTCGCACTTGTGTTAGTGTTGAAAAACCACTTTTCGCACTTGTGTTAGTGTTGAAAAACCACTTTTCGCACTTGTGTTGGTGCAGGAAACCACTTTTGCACTTGTATTAGTGTGGCAAAACCACTTTTCGCACTTGTGTTAGTGTTGAAAAACCACTTTTCGCACTTGTGTTAGTGTTGAAAAACCACTTTTCGCACTTGTGTTAGTGTTGAAAAACCACTTTTCGCACCTGTGTTGGTGCAGGAAACCACTTTTGCACTTGTGTTAGTGTTGAAAAAACACTTTTCGCACTTGTGTGAGTGTTGAAAAACCACTTTTCGCATTTGTGTTAGTGTTGAAAAACGACTTTTCGCACTTGTGTTAGTGTTGAAAAACCACTTTTCGCACTTGTGTTAGTGTTGAAAAAACACTTTTCGCACTTGTGTTAGTGTTGAAAAACCACTTTTCACACGTGTGTTAGTGTTGAAAAACCACTTTTTGCACTTGTGTTAGTGTTGAAAAAACACTTTTTGCACTTGTGATAGTGTTGAAAAACCACTTTTCGCACTTGTGTTAGTGTTGAAAAACCACTTTTTGCACTTGTGTTAGTGTTGAAAAACCACTTTTTGCACTTGTGTTAGTGTTGAAAAACAACTTTTCGCACTTGTGTTAGTGTTGAAAAACCACTTTTCGCACTTGTGTTAGTGTTGAAAAACCACTTTTCGCACTTGTGTTAGTGTTGAAAAACCACTTTTCGCACTTGTGTTGGTGCAGGAAACCACTTTTGCACTTGTATTAGTGTGGCAAAACCACTTTTCGCACTTGTGTTAGTGTTGAAAAAACACTTTTTGCACTTGTGATAGTGTTGAAAAACCACTTTTCGCACTTGTGTTAGTGTTGAAAAACCACTTTTCGCACTTGTGTTAGTGTTGAAAAACCACTTTTCGCACTTGTGTTGGTGCAGGAAACCACTTTTGCACTTGTGTTAGTGTTGAAAAACCACATTTCGCACCTCTGTTAGTGTTGAAAAAACACTTTTCGCACTTGTGTTAGTGTTGAAAAACCACTTTTCGCACTTGTGTTGGTGCAGGAAACCACTTTTGCACTTGTATTAGTGTGGAAAAACCACTTTTCGCACTTGTGTTAGTGTTGAAAAACCACTTTTCGCACTTGTGTTAGTGTTGAAAAACCACTTTTCGCACTTGTGTTGGTGCAGGAAACCACTTTTGCACTTGTATTAGTGTGGAAAAAACACTTTTTGCACTTGTGATAGTGTTGAAAAAACACTTTTCGCACTTGTGTTAGTGTTGAAAATCCACTTTTCGCACTTGTGTTAGTGTTGAAAAACCACTTTTCGCACCTGTGTTGGTGCAGGAAACCACTTTTGCACTTGTATTAGTGTGGAAAATACACTTTTTGCACTTGTGATAGTGTTGAAAAACCACTTTTCGTACTTGTGTTAGTGTTGAAAAACCACTTTTTGCACTTGTGTTAGTGTTGAAAAACCACTTTTTACACTTGTGATAGTGTTGAAAAACCACTTTTCGCACTTGTGTTAGTGTTGAAAAACCACTTTTCGCACTTGTGTTGGTGCAGGAAACCACTTTTGCACTTGTATTAGTGTGGAAAAAACACTTTTTGCACTTGTGATAGTGTTGAAAAACCACTTTTCGCACTTGTGTTAGTGTTGAAAAACCACTTTTCGCACTTGTGTTAGTGTTGAAAAACCACTTTTCGCACCTGTGTTGGTGCAGGAAACCACTTTTGCACTTGTATTAGTGTGGAAAAAACACATTTTGCACTTGTGATAGTGTTGAAAAACCACTTTTCGCACTTGTGTTAGTGTTGAAAAACCACTTTTTGCACTTGTGTTAGTGTTGAAAAACCACTTGTTGCACTTGTGATAGTGTTGAAAAACCACTTTTCGCACTTGTGTTAGTGTTGAAAAACCACTTTTCGCACTTGTGTTGGTGCAGGAAACCACTTTTGCACTTGTATTAGTGTGGAAAAACCACTTTTCGCACTTGTGTTAGTGTTTAAAAACCACTTTTCGCACTTGTGTTAGTGTTGAAAAACCACTTTTCGCACTTGTGTTAGTGTTGAAAAACCACTTTTCGCACTTGTGTTAGTGTTGAAAAACCACTTTTTGCACTTGTGATAGTGTTGAAAAACCACTTTTCGCACTTGTGTTAGTGTTGAAAAAGCACTTTTCGCACTTGTGTTAGTGTTGAAAAATCACTTGTCGCACTTGTGTTAGTGTTGAAAAACCACTTTTTGCACTTGTGATAGTGTTGAAAAACCACTTTTTGCACTTGTGATAGTGTTGAAAAACCACATTTCGCACTTGTGTTAGTGTTGAAAAACCACTTTTTGCACTTGTGTTAGTGTTGAAAAACCACTTTTGCACTTGTGATAGTGTTGAAAAACCACTTTTCGCACTTGTGTTAGTGTTGAAAAACCACTTTTTGCACTTGTGTTAGTGTTGAAAAACCACTTTTTGCACTTGTGATAGTGTTGAAAAACCACTTTTCGCACTTGTGTTAGTGTTGAAAAAGCACTTTTCACACTTGTGTTGGTGCAGGAAACCACTTTTGCACTTGTATTAGTGTGGAAAAAACACTTTTTACACTTGTGATAGTGTTGAAAAACCACTTTTCGCACTTGAGTTAGTGTTGAAAAATCACTTTTCGCACTTGTGTTAGTGTTGAAAAACCACTTTTTGCACTTGTGATAGTGTTGAAAAACCACTTTTCGCACTTGTGATAGTGTTGAAAAACCACTTTTCGCACTTGTGTTGGTGCAGGAAACCACTTTTGCACTTGTATTAGTGTGGAAAAACCACTTTTCGCACTTGTGTTAGTGTTGAAAAACCACTTTTCGCACCTGTGTTAGTGTTGATAAACCACATTTCGCACTTGTGTTGGTGCAGGAAACCACTTTTGCACTTGTGATAGTGTTGAAAACCAGCTTTTCGCACTTGTGTAAGTGTTGAAAAACCACTTTTCGCACATGTGTTAGTGTTGAAAAACCACTTTTCGCACTTGTGTTGGTGCAGGAAACCACCTTTGCACTTGTATTAGTGTGGAAAAAACACTTTTTGCACTTGTGATAGTGTTGAAAAACCACTTTTCGCACTTGTGTTAGTGTTGAAAAACCACTTTTCGCACTTGTGTTAGTGTTGAAAAACCACTTTTTGCACTTGTGATAGTGTTGAAAAACCACTTTTCGCACTTGTGTTAGTGTTGAAAAACCACTTTTCGCACTTGTGTTGGTGCAGGAAACCACTTTTGCACTTGTATTAGTGTGGAAAAACCACTTGTCGCACTTGTGTTAGTGTTGAAAAACCACTTTTCGCACTTGTGTTAGTGTTGAAAAACCACTTTTCGCACTTGTGTTGGTGCAGGAAACCACTTTTACACTTGTATTAGTGTGGAAAAAACACTTTTTGCACTTGTGATAGTGTTGAAAAACCACTTTTCGCACTTGTGTTAGTGTTGAAAAACCACTTTTTGCACTTGTGTTAGTGTTGAAAAACCACTTTTCGCACTTGTGTTAGTGTTGAAAAACCACTTTTCGCACTTGTATTAGTGTGGAAAAAACAATTTTTGCACTTGTGATAGTGTTGAAAAACCACTTTTCGCACTTGTGTTAGTGTTGAAAAACCACTTTTTGCACTTGTGTTAGTGTTGAAAAACCACTTTTTGCACTTGCGTTAGTGTTGAAAAACCACTTTTTGCACTTGTGTTAGTGTTGAAAAACAACTTTTCGCACTTGTGTTAGTGTTGAAAAACCACTTTTCGCACTTGTGTTAGTGTTGAAAAACCACTTTTCGCACTTGTGTTAGTGTTGAAAAACCACTTTTCGCACTTGTGTTGGTGCAGGAAACCACTTTTGCACTTGTATTAGTGTGGCAAAACCACTTTTCACACTTGTGTTAGTGTTGAAAAAACACTTTTTGCACTTGTGATAGTGTTGAAAAACCACTTTTCGCACTTGTGTTAGTGTTGAAAAACCACTTTTCGCACTTGTGTTAGTGTTGAAAAACCACTTTTCACACTTGTGTTAGTGTTGAAAAACAACTTTTCGCACTTGTGTTAGTGTTGAAAAACCACTTTTCGCACTTGTGTTAGTGTTGAAAAACCACTTTTCGCACTTGTGTTAGTGTTGAAAAACCACTTTTCGCACTTGTGTTGGTGCAGGAAACCACTTTTGCACTTGTATTAGTGTGGCAAAACCACTTTTCGCACTTGTGTTAGTGTTGAAAAACCACTTTTCGCACTTGTGTTAGTGTTGAAAAACCACTTTTCGCACTTGTGTTAGTGTTGAAAAACCACTTTTTCGCACCTGTGTTGGTGCAGGAAACCACTTTTGCACTTGTGTTAGTGTTGAAAAAACACTTTTCGCACTTGTGTGAGTGTTGAAAAACCACTTTTCGCATTTGTGTTAGTGTTGAAAAACGACTTTTCGCACTTGTGTTAGTGTTGAAAAACCACTTTTCGCACTTGTGTTAGTGTTGAAAAAACACTTTTCGCACTTGTGTTAGTGTTGAAAAACCACTTTTCACACGTGTGTTAGTGTTGAAAAACCACTTTTCGCACTTGTGTTAGTGTTGAAAAAACACTTTTTGCACTTTAGATAGTGTTGAAAAACCACTTTTCGCACTTGTGTTAGTGTTGAAAAACCACTTTTTGCACTTGTGTGTAGTGTTGAAAAACCACTTTTTGCACTTGTGTTAGTGTTGAAAAACAACTTTTCGCACTTGTGTTAGTGTTGAAAAACCACTTTTCGCACTTGTGTTAGTGTTGAAAAACCACTTTTCGCACTTGTGTTAGTGTTGAAAAACCACTTTTCGCACTTGTGTTGGTGCAGGAAACCACTTTTGCACTTGTATTAGTGTGGCAAAACCACTTTTCGCACTTGTGTTAGTGTTGAAAAAACACTTTTTGCACTTGTGATAGTGTTGAAAAACCACTTTTCGCACTTGTGTTAGTGTTGAAAAACCACTTTTCGCACTTGTGTTAGTGTTGAAAAACCACTTTTCACACTTGTGTTAGTGTTGAAAAACAACTTTTCGCACTTGTGTTAGTGTTGAAAAACCACTTTTCACACTTGTGTTAGTGTTGAAAAACCACTTTTCGCACTTGTGTTAGTGTTGAAAAACACTTTTCGCACTTGTGTTGGTGCAGGAAACCACTTTTGCACTTGTATTAGTGTGGCAAAACCACTTTTCGCACTTGTGTTAGTGTTGAAAAACCACTTTTCGCACTTGTGTTAGTGTTGAAAAACCACTTTTCACACTTGTGTTAGTGTTGAAAAACCACTTTTCGCACTTGTGTTGGTGCAGGAAACCACTTTTGCACTTGTGTTAGTGTTGAAAAACCACTTTTCGCACTTGTGTTAGTGTTGAAAAACCACTTTTCGCACTTGTGTTAGTGTTGAAAAACCACTTTTCGCACTTGTGTTGGTGCAGGAAACCACTTTTGCACTTGTATTAGTGTGGAAAAAACACTTTTTGCACTTGTGATAGTGTTGAAAAAACACTTTTCGCACTTGTGTTAGTGTTGAAAAACCACTTTTCGCACTTGTGTTGGTGCAGGAAACCACTTTTGCACTTGTATTAGTGTGGAAAAACCACTTTTCGCACTTGTGTTAGTGTTGAAAAACCACTTTTCGCACTTGTGTTAGTGTTGAAAAACCACTTTTCGCACTTGTGTTGGTGCAGGAAACCACTTTTGCACTTGTATTAGTGTGGAAAAAACACTTTTTGCACTTGTGATAGTGTTGAAAAAACACTTTTCGCACTTGTGTTAGTGTTGAAAATCCACTTTTCGCACTTGTGTTAGTGTTGAAAAACCACTTTTCGCACCTGTGTTGGTGCAGGAAACCACTTTTGCACTTGTATTAGTGTGGAAAAAACACTTTTTGCACTTGTGATAGTGTTGAAAAACCACTTTTCGCACTTGTGTTAGTGTTGAAAAACCACTTTTTGCACTTGTGTTAGTCGTTGAAAAACCACTTTTTACACTTGTGATAGTGTTGAAAAACCACTTTTCGCACTTGTGTTAGTGTTGAAAAACCACTTTTCGCACTTGTGTTGGTGCAGGAAACCACTTTTGCACTTGTATTAGTGTGGAAAAAACACTTTTTGCACTTGTGATAGTGTTGAAAAACCACTTTTCGCACTTGTGTTAGTGTTGAAAAACCACTTTTCGCACTTGTGTTAGTGTTGAAAAACCACTTTTCGCACCTGTGTTGGTGCAGGAAACCACTTTTGCACTTGTATTAGTGTGGAAAAAACACATTTTGCACTTGTGATAGTGTTGAAAAACCACTTTTCGCACTTGTGTTAGTGTTGAAAAACCACTTTTTGCACTTGTGTTAGTGTTGAAAAACCACTTTTTGCACTTGTGATAGTGTTGAAAAACCACTTTTCGCACTTGTGTTAGTGTTGAAAAACCACTTTTCGCACTTGTGTTGGTGCAGGAAACCACTTTTGCACTTGTATTAGTGTGGAAAAACCACTTTTCGCACTTGTGTTAGTGTTTAAAAACCACTTTTCGCACTTGTGTTAGTGTTGAAAAACCACTTTTCGCACTTGTGTTAGTGTTGAAAAACCACTTTTCGCACTTGTGTTAGTGTTGAAAAACCACTTTTTGCACTTGTGATAGTGTTGAAAAACCACTTTTCGCACTTGTGTTAGTGTTGAAAAAGCACTTTTCGCACTTGTGTTAGTGTTGAAAAATCACTTGTCGCACTTGTGTTAGTGTTGAAAAACCACTTTTTGCACTTGTGATAGTGTTGAAAAACCACTTTTTGCACTTGTGATAGTGTTGAAAAACCACATTTCGCACTTGTGTTAGTGTTGAAAAACCACTTTTTGCACTTGTGTTAGTGTTGAAAAACCACTTTTTGCACTTGTGATAGTGTTGAAAAACCACTTTTCGCACTTGTGTTAGTGTTGAAAAACCACTTTTTGCACTTGTGTTAGTGTTGAAAAACCACTTTTTGCACTTGTGATAGTGTTGAAAAACCACTTTTCGCACTTGTGTTAGTGTTGAAAAAGCACTTTTCGCACTTGTGTTGGTGCAGGAAACCACTTTTGCACTTGTATTAGTGTGGAAAAAAACACTTTTTACACTTGTGATAGTGTTGAAAAACCACTTTTCGCACTTGAGTTAGTGTTGAAAAATCACTTTTCGCACTTGTGTTAGTGTTGAAAAACCACTTTTTGCACTTGTGATAGTGTTGAAAAACCACTTTTCGCACTTGTGATAGTGTTGAAAAACCACTTTTCGCACTTGTGTTGGTGCAGGAAACCACTTTTGCAACTTGTATTAGTGTGGAAAAAACCACTTTTCGCACTTGTGTTAGTGTTGAAAAACCACTTTTCGCACCTGTGTTAGTGTTGATAAACCACATTTCGCACTTGTGTTGGTGCAGGAAACCACTTTTGCACTTGTGATAGTGTTGAAAACCCGCGTTTCGCACTTGTGTAAGTGTTGAAAAACCACTTTTCGCACATGTGTTAGTGTTGAAAAACCACTTTTCGCACTTGTGTTGGTGCAGGAAACCACCCTTTGCACTTGTATTAGTGTGGAAAAAACACTTTTTGCACTTGTGATAGTGTTGAAAAACCACTTTTCGCACTTGTGTTAGTGTTGAAAAACCACTTTTCGCACTTGTGTTAGTGTTGAAAAACCACTTTTTGCACTTGTGATAGTGTTGAAAAACCACTTTTCGCACTTGTGTTAGTGTTGAAAAACCACTTTTCGCACTTGTGTTGGTGCAGGAAACCACTTTTGCACTTGTATTAGTGTGGAAAAACCACTTGTCGCACTTGTGTTAGTGTTGAAAAACCACTTTTCGCACTTGTGTTAGTGTTGAAAAACCACTTTTCGCACTTGTGTTGGTGCAGGAAACCACTTTTACACTTGTATTAGTGTGGAAAAAACACTTTTTGCACTTGTGATAGTGTTGAAAAACCACTTTTCGCACTTGTGTTAGTGTTGAAAAACCACTTTTTGCACTTGTGTTAGTGTTGAAAAACCACTTTTCGCACTTGTGTTAGTGTTGAAAAACCACTTTTCGCACTTGTATTAGTGTGGAAAAAACAATTTTTGCACTTGTGATAGTGTTGAAAAACCACTTTTCGCACTTGTGTTAGTGTTGAAAAACCACTTTTTGCACTTGTGTTAGTGTTGAAAAACCACTTTTTGCACTTGTGATAGTGTTGAAAAACCACTTTTCGCACTTGTGTTAGTGTTGAAAAACCACTTTTCGCACTTGTGTTGGTGCAGGAAACCACTTTTGCACTTGTATTAGTGTGGAAAAACCACTTTTCGCACTTGTGTTAGTGTTAAAAAACCACTTTTCGCACTTGTGTTAGTGTTGAAAAACCACTTTTCGCACTTGTGTTAGTGTTGAAAAACCACTTTTCGCACTTGTGTTAGTGTTGAAAAACCACTTTTTGCACTTGTGATAGTGTTGAAAAACCACTTTTCGCACTTGTGTTAGTGTTGAAAAAGCACTTTTCGCACTTGTGTTAGTGTTGAAAAACCACTTTTCGCACTTGTGTTAGTGTGGAAAAAACACTTTTTGCACTTGTGATAGTGTTGAAAAACCACTTTTCGCACTTGTGTTAGTGTTGAAAAACCACTTTTTGCACTTGTGTTAGTGTTGAAAAACCACTTTTTGCACTTGTGTTAGTGTTGAAAAACCACTTTTTGCACTTGTGTTAGTGTTGAAAAACAACTTTTCGCACTTGTGTTAGTGTTGAAAAACCACTTTTCGCACTTGTGTTAGTGTTGAAAAACCACTTTTCGCACTTGTGTTAGTGTTGAAAAACCACTTTTCGCACTTGTGTTGGTGCAGGAAACCACTTTTGCACTTGTATTAGTGTGGCAAAACCACTTTTCGCACTTGTGTTAGTGTTGAAAAAACACTTTTTGCACTTGTGATAGTGTTGAAAAACCACTTTTCGCACTTGTGTTAGTGTTGAAAAACCACTTTTCGCACTTGTGTTAGTGTTGAAAAACCACTTTTCACACTTGTGTTAGTGTTGAAAAACAACTTTTCGCACTTGTGTTAGTGTTGAAAAACCACTTTTCGCACTTGTGTTAGTGTTGAAAAACCACTTTTCGCACTTGTGTTAGTGTTGAAAAACCACTTTTCGCACTTGTGTTAGTGTTGAAAAACCACTTTTCGCACTTGTGTTGGTGCAGGAAACCACTTTTGCACTTGTATTAGTGTGGCAAAACCACTTTTCGCACTTGTGTTAGTGTTGAAAAACCACTTTTCGCACTTGTGTTAGTGTTGAAAAACCACTTTTCACACTTGTGTTAGTGTTGAAAAACCACTTTTCGCACTTGTGTTGGTGCAGGAAACCACTTTTGCACTTGTGTTAGTGTTGAAAAACCACATTTTGCACCTCTGTTAGTGTTGAAAAAACACTTTTCGCACTTGTGTTAGTGTTGAAAAACCACTTTTCGCACTTGTGTTGGTGCAGGAAACCACTTTTGCACTTGTATTAGTGTGGAAAAACCACTTTTCGCACTTGTGTTAGTGTTGAAAAACCACTTTTCGCACTTGTGTTAGTGTTGAAAAACCACTTTTCGCACTTGTGTTGGTGCAGGAAACCACTTTTGCACTTGTATTAGTGTGGAAAAAACACTTTTTGCACTTGTGATAGTGTTGAAAATCCACTTTTCGCACTTGTGTTAGTGTTGAAAATCCACTTTTCGCACTTGTGTTAGTGTTGAAAGACCACTTTTCGCACTTGTGTTGGTGCAGGAAACCACTTTTGCACTTGTATTAGTGTGGAAAAAACACTTTTTGCACTTGTGATAGTGTTGAAAAACCACTTTTCGCACTTGTGTTAGTGTTGAAAAACCACTTTTTGCACTTGTGTTAGTGTTGAAAAACCACTTTTTGCACTTGTGATAGTGTTGAAAAACCACTTTTCGCACTTGTGTTAGTGTTGAAAAACCACTTTTCGCACTTGTGTTGGTGCAGGAAACCACTTTTGCACTTGTATTAGTGTGGAAAAAACACTTTTTGCACTTGTGATAGTGTTGAAAAACCACTTTTCGCACTTGTGTTAGTGTTGAAAAACCACTTTTCGCACTTGTGTTAGTGTTGAAAAACCACTTTTCGCACCTGTGTTGGTGCAGGAAACCACTTTTGCACTTGTATTAGTGTGGAAAAAACACTTTTTGCACTTGTGATAGTGTTGAAAAACCACTTTTCGCACTTGTGTTAGTGTTGAAAAACCACTTTTTGCACTTGTGTTAGTGTTGAAAAACCACTTTTTGCACTTGTGATAGTGTTGAAAAACCACTTTTCGCACTTGTGTTAGTGTTGAAAAACCACTTTTCGCACTTGTTTTGGTGCAGGAAACCACTTTTGCACTTGTATTAGTGTGGAAAAAACCACTTTTCGCACTTGTGTTAGTGTTTAAAAACCACTTTTCGCACTTGTGTTAGTGTTGAAAAACCACTTTTCGCACTTGTGTTAGTGTTGAAAAAGCACTTTTCGCACTTGTGTTAGTGTTGAAAAACCACTTTTTGCACTTGTGATAGTGTTGAAAAACCACTTTTCGCACTTGTGTTAGTGTTGAAAAATCACTTGTCGCACTTGTGTTAGTGTTGAAAAACCACTTTTTGCACTTGTGATAGTGTTGAAAAACCACGTTTCGCACTTGTGTTGGTGCAGGAAACCACTTTTGCACTTGTATTAGTGTGGAAAAACCACTTTTCGCACTTGTGTTAGTGTTGAAAAACCACTTTTCGCACTTGTGTTAGTGTTGAAAAACCACTTTTCGCACTTGTGTTATTGTTGAAAAACCACTTTTCGCACTGGTGTTGGTGCAGGAAACCACTTTTGCACTTGTGTTAGTGTTGAAAAACCACTTTTCGCACCTCTGTTAGTGTTGAAAAAACACTTTTCGCACTTGTGTTGGTGCAGGAAACCACTTTTGCACTTGTATTAGTGTGGAAAAACCACTTTTCGCACTTGTGTTAGTGTTGAAAAACCACTTTTCGCACTTGTGTTAGTGTTGAAAAACCACTTTTCGCACTTGTGTTGGTGCAGGAAACCACTTTTGCACTTGTATTAGTGTGGAAAAAACACTTTTTGCACTTGTGATAGTGTTGAAAAACCACTTTTCGCACTTGTGTTAGTGTTGAAAAACCACTTTTCGCATTTGTGTTAGTGTTGAAAAACCACTTTTCGCACCTGTGTTGGTGCAGGAAACCACTTTTGCACTTGTATTAGTGTGGAAAAAACACTTTTTGCACTTGTGATAGTGTTGAAAAACCACTTTTCACACTTGTGTTAGTGTTGAAAAACCACTTTTTGCACTTGTGTTAGTGTTGAAAAACCACTTTTTGCACTTGTGATAGTGTTGAAAAACCACTTTTCGCACTTGTGTTAGTGTTGAAAAACCACTTTTCGCACTTGTGTTGGTGCAGGAAACCACTTTTGCACTTGTATTAGTGTCTAAAAACCACTTTTCGCACTTGTGTTAGTGTTAAAAAACCACTTTTCGCACTTGTGTTAGTGTTGAAAAACCACTTTTCGCACTTGTGTTAGTGTTGAAAAACCACTTTTCGCACTTGTGTTGGTGCAGGAAACCACTTTTGCACTTGTGTTAGTGTTGAAAAACCACTTTTCGCACTTGTGTTAGTGTTGAAAAAACACTTTTCGCACTTGTGTTAGTGTTGAAAAACCACTTTTCACACTTGTGTTAGTGTTGAAAAACCACTTTTCGCACTTGTGTTGGTGCAGGAAACCACTTTTGCACTTGTGTTAGTGATGAAAAACCACTTTTCGCACTTGTGTTAGTGTTGAAAAACCACTTTTCGCACTTGTGTTAGTGTTGAAAAAACACATTTTGCACTTGTGATAGTGTTGAAAAACCACTTTTCGCACTTGTGTTAGTGTTGAAAAACCACTTTTCGCACTTGTGTTAGTGTTGAAAAACCACTTTTTGCACTTGTGATAGTGTTGAAAAACCACTTTTCGCACTTGTGTTGGTGTTGAAAAACCACTTTTCGCACTTGTGTTAGTGTTGAAAAACCACTTTTCGCACTTGTGTTGGTGCAGGAAACCAATTTTGCACTTGTGTTAGTGTTGAAAAACCACTTTTCGCACTTGTGTTAGTGTTGAAAAACCACTTTTCGCACTTGTGTTGGTGCAGGAAACCACTTTTGCACTTGTATTAGTGTGGAAAAAACACTTTTTGCACTTGTGATAGTGTTGAAAAACCACTTTTCGCACTTGTGTTAGTGTTGAAAAACCACTTTTCGCACTTGTGTTGGTGCAGGAAACCACTTTTGCACTTGTATTAGTGTGGAAAAACCACTTTTTGCACTTATTTTAGTGTTGAAAAACCACTTTTCGCACTTGTATTAGTGTGGAAAAACCACTTTTTGCACTTGTGATAGTGTTGAAAAACCACTTTTCGCACTTGTGTTAGTGTTGAAAAACACTTTTCGCACTTGTGTTGGTGCAGGAAACCACTTTTGCACTTGTATTAGTGTGGAAAAAACACTTTTTGCACTTGTGATAGTGTTTAAAAACCACTTTTCGCACTTGTGTTTGTGTTGAAAAACCACTTTTTGCACTTGTGTTAGTGTTGAAAAACCACTTTTCGCACTTGTGTTGGTGCAGGAAAGCACTTTTGCACTTGTATTAGTGTGGGAAAAACACTTTTGCACTTGTATTAGTGTGGAAAAACCACTTTTTGCACTTGTGTTAGTGTTGAAAAACCACTTTTCGCACTTGTGTTATTGTTGAAAAACCACTTTTCGCACTTGTGTTGGTGCAGGAAACCACTTTTGCACTTGTATTAGTGTGGAAAAAACACTTTTTGCACTTGTGATAGTGTTGAAAAACCACTTTTCGCACTTGTGTTAGTGTTGAAAAACCACTTTTCGCACTTGTGTTGGTGCAGGAAACCACTTTTCGCACTTGTGTTGGTGCAGGGAAACCACTTTTGCACTTGTATTAGTGTGGAAAAACCACTTTTCGCACTTGTGTTAGTGTTGAAAAACCACTTTTTGCACTTGTGTTGGTGTTGAAAAACACTTTTCGCACTTGTGTTAGTGTTGAAAAACCACTTTTCGCACTTGTGTTGGTGCAGGAAACCACTTTTGCAGTTGAATTAGTATGGATAAAACTGTTTTTGCAGTTGTGATAGTGTTGAAAAACCACTTTTTGCACTTGTGTTAGTGTTGAAAAATCACTTTTCGCACTTGTGTTGGTGCAGGAAACCACTTTTCGCACTTGTGTTTGTGTTGAAAAACCACTTTTCGCACTTGTGATAGTGTTGAAAAACCACTTTTCGCACTTGTGTTGGTGCAGGAAACCACTTTTTGCACTTGTATTAGTGTGGAAAAAACACTTTTGCACTTGTATTAGTGTGGAAAAACCACTTTTCACACTTGTGATAGTGTTGAAAAACACTTTTCGCACTTGTGTTAGTGTTGAAAAACCACTTTTCGCACTTGTGTTGGTGCAGGAAACCACTTTTGCACTTGTATTAGTGTGGAAAAACCACTTTTCGCACTTGTGTTAGTGTTGAAAAACCACTTTTCGCACTTGTGTTGGTGCAGGAAACCACTTTTGCACTTGTATTAGTGTGGAAAAAACACTTTTTGCACTTGTGTTAGTGTTGAAAACACCACTTTTCGCACTTGTGTTAGTGTTGAAAAACCACATTTCGCACTTGTGTTGGTGCAGGAAACCACTTTTGCACTTGTATTAGTGTGGAAAAAACACTTTTCACTTGTGTTAGTGTTGAAAAACCACTTTTTGCACTTGTGTTAGTGTTGAAAAACCACTTTTTGCACTTGTGATAGTGTTGAAAAACCACTTTTCGCACTTGTGTTAGTGTTGAAAAACCACTTTTCGCACTTGTGTTGGTGCAGGAAACCATTTTTGCACTTGTATTAGTGTCTAAAAACCACTTTTCGCACTTGTGTTAGTGTTAAAAAACCACTTTTCGCACTTGTGTTAGTGTTGAAAAAACCACTTTTCGCACTTGTGCTAGTGTTGAAAAACCACTTTTCGCACTTGTGTTGGTGCAGGAAACCACTTTTGCACTTGTGTTAGTGTTGAAAAACCACTTTTCGCACTTGTGTTAGTGTTGAAAAAACACTTTTCGCACTTGTGTTAGTGTTGAAAAACCACTTTTCACACTTGTGTTAGTGTTGAAAAACCACTTTTCGCACTTGTGTTGGTGCAGGAAACCACTTTTGCACTTGTGTTAGTGATGAAAAACCACTTTTCGCACTTGTGTTAGTGTTGAAAAACCACTTTTCGCACTTGTGTTAGTGTTGAAAAAACACTTTTTGCACTTGTGATAGTGTTGAAAAACCACTTTTCGCACTTGTGTTAGTGTTGAAAAACCACTTTTCGCACTTGTGTTAGTGTTGAAAAACCACTTTTTGCACTTGTGATAGTGTTGAAAAACCACTTTTCGCACTTGTGTTGGTGTTGAAAAACCACTTTTCGCACTTGTGTTAGTGTTGAAAAACCACTTTTCGCACTTGTGTTGGTGCAGGAAACCAATTTTGCACTTGTGTTAGTGTTGAAAAACCACTTTTCGCACTTGTGTTAGTGTTGAAAAACCACTTTTCGCACTTGTGTTGGTGCAGGAAACCACTTTTGCACTTGTATTAGTGTGGAAAAAACACTTTTTGCACTTGTGATAGTGTTGAAAAACCACTTTTCGCACTTGTGTTAGTGTTGAAAAACCACTTTTCGCACTTGTGTTGGTGCAGGAAACCACTTTTGCACTTGTATTAGTGTGGAAAAACCACTTTTTGCACTTATTTTAGTGTTGAAAAACCACTTTTCGCACTTGTATTAGTGTGGAAAAACCACTTTTTGCACTTGTGATAGTGTTGAAAAACCACTTTTCGCACTTGTGTTAGTGTTGAAAAACACTTTTCGCACTTGTGTTGGTGCAGGAAACCACTTTTGCACTTGTATTAGTGTGGGAAAAACACTTTTTGCACTTGTGATAGTGTTTAAAAACCACTTTTCGCACTTGTGTTTGTGTTGAAAAACCACTTTTTGCACTTGTGTTAGTGTTGAAAAACCACTTTTCGCACTTGTGTTGGTGCAGGAAAGCACTTTTGCACTTGTATTAGTGTGGAAAAAACACTTTTGCACTT
The DNA here is from genome assembly GCF_964187855.1 of Myxine glutinosa. Taxonomy (NCBI): domain Eukaryota; kingdom Metazoa; phylum Chordata; class Myxini; order Myxiniformes; family Myxinidae; genus Myxine; species Myxine glutinosa. The sequence goes on from NC_136264.1 coordinate 181,936,740, forward strand.
GTATTAGTGTGGAAAAACCACTTTTTGCACTTGTGTTAGTGTTGAAAAACCACTTTTCGCACTTGTGTTATTGTTGAAAAACCACTTTTCGCACTTGTGTTGGTGCAGGAAACCACTTTTGCACTTGTATTAGTGTGGAAAAAACACTTTTTGCACTTGTGATAGTGTTGAAAAACCACTTTTCGCACTTGTGTTAGTGTTGAAAAACCACTTTTCGCACTTGTGTTGGTGCAGGAAACCACTTTTGCACTTGTATTAGTGTGGAAAAACCACTTTTCGCACTTGTGTTAGTGTTGAAAAACCACTTTTTGCACTTGTGTTAGTGTTGAAAAACCACTTTTCGCACTTGTGTTGGTGCAGGAAACCACTTTTGCACTTTTATTAGTGTGGAAAAACCACTTTTCGCACTTGTGTTAGTGTTGAAAAACCACTTTTTGCACTTGTGTTGGTGTTGAAAAACCACTTTTCGCACTTGTGTTAGTGTTGAAAAAACACTTTTCGCACTTGTGTTGGTGCAGGAAACCACTTTTGCAGTTGAATTAGTATGGATAAAACTGTTTTTGCAGTTGTGATAGTGTTGAAAAACCACTTTTTGCACTTGTGTTAGTGTTGAAAATCACTTTTCGCACTTGTGTTGGTGCAGGAAACCACTTTTCGCACTTGTGTTTGTGTTGAAAAACCACTTTTCGCACTTGTGATAGTGTTGAAAAACCACTTTTCGCACTTGTGTTGGTGCAGGAAACCACTTTTTGCACTTGTATTAGTGTGGAAAAAACACTTTTGCACTTGTATTAGTGTGGAAAAACCACTTTTCACACTTGTGATAGTGTTGAAAAACCACTTTTCGCACTTGTGTTAGTGTTGAAAAACCACTTTTCGCACTTGTGTTGGTGCAGGAAACCACTTTTGCACTTGTATTAGTGTGGAAAAACCACTTTTCGCACTTGTGTTAGTGTTGAAAAACCACTTTTCGCACTTGTGTTAGTGTTGAAAAACCACTTTTCGCACTTGTGTTGGTGCAGGAAACCACTTTTGCACTTGTATTAGTGTGGAAAAAACACTTTTTGCACTTGTGTTAGTGTTGAAACACCACTTTTCGCACTTGTGTTAGTGTTGAAAAACCACATTTCGCACTTGTGTTGGTGCAGGAAACCACTTTTGCACTTGTATTAGTGTGGAAAAAACACTTTTGCACTTGTATTAGTGTGGAAAAACCACTTTTCGCACTTGTGTTAGTGTTGAAAACCACTTTTCGCACTTGTATTAGTGTGGAAAAACCACTTTTCGCACTTGTGTTGGTGCAGGAAACCACTTTTGCACTTGTATTAGTGTGGAAAAACCACTTTTCACACTTGTGTTAGTGTTGAAAAACCACTTTTCACACTTGTGTTAGTGTTGAAAAACCACTTTTCGCACTTGTGTTGGTGCAGGAAACCACTTTTGCACTTGTATTAGTGTGGAAAAAACACTTTTTGCACTTGTGATAGTGTTGAAAAACCACTTTTCGCACTTGTGTTAGTGTTGAAAAACCACTTTTCGCACTTGTGTTAGTGTTGAAAAATCACTTTTCGCACTTGTGTTTGTGCAGGAAACCACTTTGGCACTTGTATTATTGTGGAAAAAACACTTTTTGCACTTGTGATAGTGTTGAAAAACCACTTTTCGCACTTGTGTTAGTGTTGAAAAACCACTTTTTGCACTTGTGTTAGTGTTGAAAAACCACTTTTTGCACTTGTGATAGTGTTGAAAAACCACTTTTCGCACTTGTGTTAGTGTTGAAAAACCACTTTTCGCACTTGTGTTGGTGCAGGAAACCACTTTTGCACTTGTATTAGTGTGGAAAACCCACTTTTCGCACTTGTGTTAGTGTTGAAAAACCACTTTTCGCACTTGTGTTGGTGTTGAAAAACCACTTTTTGCACTTGTGTTACTATTGAAAAACCACTTTTCGCACTTGTGTTGGTGCAGGAAACCACTTTTGCACTTGTATTAGTGTGGAAAAACCACTTTTTGCACTTGTGTTCGTGGTTGAACTTGTGTTGTTCCCCAGGTTAACCCCAGGTTAAAATTAAATCTATTTAACAAGTTTTGGACTTGTTAACCAAAACAAGACAGCTAACCAAATGTTAGAATTTGCTAAACGATGTTTAGAAAATTCTAACACGAGAAAGTCTTCTTGCCTGCGGCAGTTAAGTTCAATGATGTCATTGTGGTGAAATTAATTAATTCCAGCACACATGGCAATGCCCTATTTCTTGTGCATACAGTTCTAGTGAACTACCAGCGAGTGGACGCATGAGTGGTGCAGAGTGACAATTTTAAAAGAAAGTTAATGAATCAATTGTTGTCTGTTAAGATGAAGGAATATCTTCATTCTTGGAACGAATATCACTGAAACGTTCCTCTTTGAGTCAGTTTACAGAGCCATCTTTGTTCAGAATCTATGAATCAAAAATTGATTCCAGATTTCATATAAGTAAGGGGGAATGACCCTAAGAGGCAATTATATGCAAGAATCAATGGCACAGTGTGCTATAAATGCCCCATACGTCATCCCTCTGGCTCCAATACATGTGTTACAGTGACATCTGCAGTTTACTGGGGATGTTACAGGTGAATATTTGCTCTTGGAACAGGTTTTAGCCGAACAGGGCACCAATAACATATTGCTCTCCCATTAACCCTTTAAACGTCATGATGATTGGTCCAGCCACTATTGAATTATAACTGGATAATGATAAAAGTGGGCTCTAAAATAAGGTCATTGTAAAATAATGGTTAAAGTTAACCAATTTAACAAGTGAAGAACAACACCTCTTAATATTTGTCTTTGAGAACTGATAAAGTACCCTGAACACTCAGAAGCTTAAATCAAACCTTCAAAGGAAACGCAACAAGATGGCGGCAAAAACACATGATGGGCCAAATGGCCTCCTCGTCCTGCGCCCAAATTCCTTAGGGGTGGGGTTTTAGAAGGTCAGACTCTTCACAGAGCAGCAAGGTGTTCCTGAAAAGTTGCCAATGCTTCTCTGGTGAAAAATGAAACCTTCATGGTACTCAAAACAAGATGGTGAGTAAGACAACAAAACATTATGGACCAAAAGGTACAAAAGCAAGATGGCGAGTAAGACAACAAGGCATGATGGGCCGAAAGGTGCACAGAACAAGATGGTGAGTAAGACAACAAAACATTATGGACCAAAAGGTACAAAAGCAAGATGGCGAGTAAGACAAGTCATGACGGGCCGAAAGGTACACAAAACAAGATGACGAGTAAGACAACAAGGCATGATGGGCCGAAAGGTACACAAACCAAGATGGTGAGTAAGACAACAAGGCATGATGGGCCAAAAGGTGCACACACCAAGATGGTGAGTAAGACAACAAGGCATGATGGGCCGAAAGGTGCACAAACCAAGATGGTGAGTAAGACAACAAGGCATGATGGGCCGAAAGGTGCACAAACCAAGATGGTGAGTAAGACAACAAGGCATGATGGGCCGAAAGGTGCACAAACCAAGATGATGAGTAAGACAAGGCATGATTGGCTGAAAGGTACACAAACCAAGATGGTGAGTAAGACAAGGTATGATTGGCCGAAAGGTACACAGAACAAGATGGTGAGTAAGACAAGGCATGATTGGCCGAAAGGTGCACAAACCAAGATGGTGAGTAAGACAACAAGGCATGATGGGCCGAAAGGTGCACAAACCAAGATGGTGAGTAAGACAACAAGGCATGATGGGCCGAAAGGTGCACAAACCAAGATGGTGAGTAAGACAACAAGGCATGATGGGCCGAAAGGTGCACAAACCAATATGGTGAGTAAGACAACAAGGCATGATGGGCCGAAAGGTGCACAAACCAAGATGGTGAGTAAGACAACAAGGCATGATGGGCGAAAGGTACACAAACCAAGATGGTGAGTAAGACAACAAGGCATGATGGGCCGAAAGGTACACAAACCAAGATGGTGAGTAAGACAACAAGGCATGATGGGTCGAAAGGTACACAAACCAAGATGGTGAGTAAGACAACAAGGCATGATGGGCCGAAAGGTGCACAAACCAAGATGGTGAGTAAGACAACAAGGCATGATGGGCCGAAAGGTGCACAAACCAAGATGGTGAGTAAGACAACAAGGCATGATGGGCCGAAATGTGCACATTGAGAAGGCCAAATTCTTTATCCAAGAACTTGGCGATCGGGAGCTGGATACAAACTTGCAGCAATGGTTCCCAGGTGAATGCTGTCACCAAAGGTACAGAGGTTTTTGTTTACCAACTGGGTTAATCTCAAACAACGTATCACTCCAAGCAGAAGACAGTGCTAAACATCATTCGAAGCCATCTATCCAGATTCTGTGGCTAATGCTCTCCTTTGAGGTCAGGGGGTGCCATTACTATTTAAGTGACGATTATGGTCTTCATTGGTTGGATTTTTGAATGGTAAGTCATCCTGATGAGAGCACATAAGCTCGGAATCTGGATAGACGACTCCGATTGATGGTTAACCAATGACCACCGTAAGAATCTCAAATTAAATCTTGTGGCCTTACTGAGGCTTCCAGGTCAGAAGCGACGCCATGGTCTGCGCATGTGCGGGATTTCTTATCCGTTGGGATCCAGAGGGGTGCTCGTCACATTCCGCACATTTTGATTTATATATCCACCAGATCAACATCTCTTCAGGTTTCTTGGTTTGCCTTAGCGGAAACAGATATGTGCGGGGCAGACACATGTTTGTTTCTTGCGGATTGTGCAGTGTTATATTTCGAGTGCTACATGATTTGTGGCTAATGCTGTCCTTTGAGGTCAGGGGGTGCTATTACTGTGTGTGTGTGTGTGTGTGTGTGTGTGTGTGTGTGTGTGTGTGTGTGTGTGTGTGTATATGTACATATATATATATATATATATATATATATATATATATATATATTGTTACGGGACCGCGGATAAGATGTTGTTTGCCGAGCGGAGGCCCCACGGCCCTAACAGTTACCCCGACTAACCCGATTCCTGGACGTTGGCCGAAATCGCGCCACAGATATTCAATTTGGAAACCTCTAAAGCGACCAAATGTAAAGAGGAAGAAGAAGAAGACGTACGGAGGAATAACAGGATTTATTAATTATTTTCACAAGCCAAGGCAAAGAGAGCAGTTGGTTATATACAGAAAATGGAAGGAGCAGACACACAGTGAAATCATTAGCTTACCTATACAAGCTTAATAAATAAACCCCAGGACAACGTGAAAGACAGACGGACGATCACACTTACATGGGGAAATGCAGGCCGGAAGGAATGGCTTGGAGATGGGTGGCTTTTAGAGGCAAGGAAGGTTCAGCGGGTACTGGTCACGGTCGGGCCAGAAGGCACCGCCGTCAAGAAGCCGAGCTTTGGTCCCAAACTGCGCGGGCGAAGTTCCTTTCTCCGTACTGCTGCCTCATGCGCTCCTTGCGTTGCCCCGATCCGCTTTTCCTGCAGCGCGGCACGTCTCACGGCGGCTCGGTCACACCTGCTCATCTCCAGCGCATCTCCTGGACCCATCTCCTGGACTCATCTCTGTCAAAGCTCATCTCGTAAAAGCTCATCTCCTGGACTCATCTGCTTGGGGAGCGTCCCGCGGCGGGTTATATAGGCCCCGCCCTTCACCCTTTGCGAACCTCCCCCAAGCGTTCTCTCTCCGCCCTCGCAAGCCAAACCCCTTGTTCTGGGTTGGATGAGTGGGGTCGACTTACTCCTCCCCTCTATGACGAGGTGGAGACCCGCCTTTCTTCTTCGGCGTTACCTCGTGCATAATGGAGTCAAATGCTGCAAAGTGGACGGCAGATGAAAATGCAGCAAAGTGCCTAAAGTGTCAATTGCAACAAAGTGGCAAACCTGGCACTTGGAAGCTGCCATGGGGCGTCGGAGGGCCTACTCTTATTTAATTCGGTGCAATGAAGAGTCAAACTAGTGGGAAACACATCCTTAGCCTACAGAGAATAAGGGACTAACTATTTAAAAGGATATATCGTGTCCTGTGTGTAGGTTTATGGAATTAACTAAGAGGACGAGCTGTGACCATTCTTTACATTATGAGGGTCAGTTACACACAACAAAACCATACTTTTCACATTCGTTACTCTTTCTCAAAATTGTTACACTTCTCAAATTCGTTACACTTCTCAAATCCGTTACACTTCTCAAATTCGGTACACTGCACCCTCCTTTCTTCAGGCCCGTCCTCGGGCCTATAAAACTTTAACTTAGTGTGACACATAGGTGTAATTCCCTCTACAATTAACCTGACCCTGAGTGTGACAATTTTTAAAACACAAATAAATATGTCCCCCTGCTGCATTGCACCCTGCCTAACAGATTTGCGCCCACAGGATAACCGAATTACGGAATTGTTTTCAAGCTATACATTTACGGTGGGGAGCATTATTTACAGTGACGTTATTTCTTATTTACAACGGAACCCAGGACCTGTGTTTTGTTTTTTTTCTTTTTAGGGAAACAAACAGAATGAAATTCCTGTTGGGAGGGAGGAGACAGCACGCATTGCATCGATGCACCAGTACCAGTAACACCAAAGCACCCAAAAGCACCAACCAGTGCACAGTCATTACAGTTTGCAATAAACACACAAAAAAAAAACAACTGGTGGTGGTCTTCTTCTTCTCTGCTGGGCCGATGTTCTTCCCGATGTCTTCGTGCTTCATGCGGCCTACTTGGAAATATAAAAAGCACAAACCGTGTCCATTTTTATTTAGGGCCACAGGGGCCAACTAAGGGTGGTCCACCTGTTTGGCATAGGTGCCACCTTACCGAGGTCCGCCAGCAAGATTCCCTGGCCACTATGGCCGGTCTCCAACAGAGGTGCCCTGCCCCAGAACCTGGGGTCCATCAAGTGGTGCTTGGCCGCAGAACAGCGGTCCATAAAGTGGTACATCAATGCAATGCATGCTGGTTGAGAGGGTCCTGGCACACAAGACGACCTCCGCACGCTCCCCTCAGCGCCCAGTTGCGCTCAGGCCCTCATGTGGGAGACAAAGGGGGGAAAGACAGATGAGCGAGGGGTAAGGTCACAAGGGTACACATCAATCAAGGCAATGCAAGGCGAAGTGCGTACGGAGAGCGAAGTGAGAAAGCTCGTCCCTACCGTACGTCACCCCCCCTGTCACCTACTCCACCCTTGCCCTCACCCCATATTTACAAAATCTACACATTTACAAATCCGTCGCTACTGTCACGTCTTCCCCATATTTCCCCTATACCAAATTCGTCTCCACAATCCCTCTATCCAAAATTTGCCATCACCCAATTCATCATCAATCCTCATAAGGAGGGAGAGATGGAACAACAAGCACAATGTCACACCCACGTCATGATGCGTCTCACAATCCAAACATTTGCATCAAAAATAATAAAACATGGCATGGTGTGGAGTTACGTCACCTCAGGTGAGTGGATGTAGATGGTGCGAGGAGACTTTCATCCGAACTACTTTCTAAATGACATTAACACACTTTACACTACCCGGGATCTTTCCCTGCCAATCCATTGGCCAACTTACACTATGGGTTCTAAAAACCAATTCCCATTGACCAAACTGTGGTGCTTCTCAATTTGGGGTCTCACTCCCCCGATTCATCTCCCGGTGCCCTTGCACAATTTCCGGGCTGGGTCGTATAGCTCTCCCAGCAGGTCTACCCACCTGCACACCTCCACCACTGCAGTTGCCACCCGAGCTTACCTGCTCCTTACCTAACCTATCTAACTGGGCAAGGCCCCTCCTGGCTCTGTCACCCCTCGGTGCCCTCTGGCACTGGCTACCCTGGTCCGTCCTCCGGATCCTCGGGCCCCATCCACAACAACTCTACCGGCTCCCAGAGCCCACCTGCGGCCTCACCTGGCCGACATCCTCACAGTGGTGGAGTGCCCAAACCAACTACACACACTAACAGGCTACACGCCCAGCCATTTCCACAACACTAATGCACCCATCCAAATACCATTCTTTCACCCGCACCACAGATGCCAATATCCAACCACAATTTACCTGTACCCTCTACCTAACACTTACACTACCCACCCCGGGTATTCGTGATGGGGGTCCATCCTTCCCCCATTCACACCTTCGCACCATCCACTCCACTCCAGTTTCCACCATACTCACTCCATGACCATCCATGCCCATACTCCATATATTCCATAATCCATATATTCCCCACAACCATTCTCCATACACCTGTCGTTGCACACCTGTGCAATCACACCTGGTGCCACCTGCACCCTCCTCCTCTTCCTGGACCATTTGGTCAGCACAATACTCATCACTATCACTCACTCATTCACTGCTCCATACACCTGTCCAGTTGCACACCTGTGCAATCACACCTGTTCCTCACACACTTTTCACAATACACTTCTGAATTCACCTCCAACACTCACACGGCATCATCTAATCTACCTGTTGCCCTGCTAACTTAGTGCTCCCCGTCTTCCCCTTAAACTAAGCACATACCACGTCATTATCATCCACTCTAATCTACCTGCGTCCCCACTACAGGTATCAGTCACTACCTAACCTTAACGTTACCTAATGTCATCTTCTCTAGATCCCTATCATTATATCCTAACCCTCCCGGGCTAGTTTTCACTGCCAACCCCATAACTAGTGCTCCTTTGCCCCCTCATGTGAGAGATGGCAGAGTTGCCATCCCCCCACATCGGGTATCTTTCACTATAAATTTTGCTCGTCCAAATCCCAGCTACTCAAAAATTTGCCAATCACTACTCATCATCTGACAATCCTTACTGCCAATCATTCTACCAATCATCAAATTTTGTTTTCCTAATTTCGGGTCCAAAACACTATCCTCCTCATCACGTCTACTCACTAGTGCCTCTCGGTGCGCCAATTCACTTCTAAAGCTTGGCTTCGTAAAGCCGAGCAATGAATGCGGGTTGTTTGGTGCCGGCGGCTGGATACGTCCGGCACTCGGTGCAGGGAAGGAGGTTTACCTGGGCCGAGAACCCACGCACCACCTCGGCACGGAGCCATCCAATGGCCCGATCTCGACCTGCCGGAACGCCTCAACAAAAAGGGGTCGCCATGACGACCCTTCCTATCGGGCTGCCCGCTCTGCCTAGTGGAGCACGGACGCGGCCGTTCAAAGCGCGGCACGGCGTGGATCGCGTACGGCGGTTCTTTCGAAACCGCCGTGGTTCGGATCCCCGCTGGTCCCCGCAGCACGCGAAGCTGCTCGGCGCGCACCGAGGGCCCGATTCGGCTATAAGTCGCTCTAACCGCTAACCCGGTTACCGTCGATGCTTCACCTGCATGCTCACACGCATACGCTACCCCTTTCACCCTCACCGAGCTCGGTGCTCCATCGCCGCCCGTACACCCCGCGTACTTCGTTATTGTACTCATTCTTTCGCTCACAGACTTGGTCACACACCTGACCACCGCACACCTTTGCACACACTCGTCGTTCGCACACCTCACCAACACACCTCTTCGCGCCCCCTTCTCGGTCACCTCCTCTGTGACCACCACAGGTGTGCTCTCATTCGCACACCCAACCATGTGCCTCACTACTAATTCCAGCGTGCATCCCATACGCGCTCTACCATTCCAGGTGTGCATCCTTCCATTCCAAGTGTACATCCTCTCTCACCTGCCACAACCAACTCACGCTCCGTGTCACTCTCACTACTCTCACCACCACTCTTGACAGCGCACTCTTTCCTCATGCACCCGTCCGTTACACACCTTTCTCGCGCATCCTCTTACGCACACTCTCCCGTTACTTCCTCCGTAACACTCACCACAGGCGTGCACTCTTTCTTACTCTTGACAGGGCACACTTCCCTCATGCACCCGTCCGTTACACACCTTTCTCGCGCATCCTCTTGCGCACACTCTCTCGTTACTCCCTCCGTAACACTCACCACAGGGGTGCATTCTTCCTTACTTTTGACAGCACACTCTTTCCTCATGCACACGTCCATTACACACCTTTCTCGCGCATCCTCTTGCGCACACTCTCTCGTTACTTCCTCCGTAACACTCATCACAGGCGTGCATTCTTCCTTACTTTTGACAGCGCACTCTTTCCTCATGCACCTGTCCATTACACACCTTTCTCACGCATCCTCCTGCGCACACTCTCTCGTTACACCCTCCGTAACACTCCCCACTACGTGCTTCCATGTGCTCCCTCGCACCCGCGCTACGACCGACTCACTCTCGACAGCACACTCACTCCTCGGCGCGCACTTTTTCCTGACACACCCCAGAGTCGGACATTCTCGCACACCTCCTCCTTCGCACACCATACCTGTCGCACACTTCACCAACGGCCTCTCACGAACACCCGGATCCAAAGCAACCCCCAAGCCGACTGAAGCTCCCCTCACATCATCTACATTTCCGAATATATCGCCACTCACCTTGGCACCTAGTCTCCGCACCTCCTTCGCCACCTGCAAACTCTTTATTTGGTTAGCGAGCACATCATCACGATTTGAGCACCGACCTTGTACATATTCCATCACCTCCTCCTGTATTTCTCTCTTAGTTTCTGTCCGTCTCTTCTTAATTTCACTCACCCCCTCTTCCACCTCCTTTAACTTTTGCTTCACCTCTTTTATCTCCCGGTGCGTCTCCTCAATCTCGTCCTCTAAGGCTACCTTGACCGTCTCTATGTGCGTCCTCACCTCCCGGTCCTTCGTCTCCATTACTTCTGTCACCTCGTCCAACATCGCCCCCCCCCCCCCCCCCCAAAGCCCTCGCCCTCTCTCAGATCTCTCGATGTCTCCATGTCTCTCGGTCCCTGCTCTCAAATGTTGTGTTTGTGTCCTTCCCCCTCTCTCCCCATCTTGTCTACCGCTCCCTATGTTATATGTTTTATGTGTCGGTTTGTCTTTCTGTGTGATTAATGTTCGCTCTTTCACGAGCCTCGATCTTGTATACAAAAAAAAAAAAAAAAAAAAAAAAGAAAAAAAAAAGTCCCTCACATACCATCTGACATTGCCTCTTCGTCGCTATCAAGTCGTCCTTGATGTCTTTTTGTGTCGCTTTTAACCCTCCTAGTACCGCAGTGTTCCTTTTTACCTGCTCCACTAGTTCTTTTTGTCCCACTGTCAGCTGTTCTACCTCCTGCGTCAGGTCCTCTATGCCCCCTTGTAACTTTGCCGTCCCATTTCTCACCTCTTTTTCCATACGCTTCTCGCCTCGCTTTACCTCCTCGCGTACCCCCGAGACCTCCTCGCTTACACCTCGTCGTATCTCCTCCTTCATCTCCTCCATCTCTTTTGTAGATGACACTCTCATCTGTCCCAATTCATCCCTCTGAGCATCCAATTTGGTTTCTACCCCGATTTTCACCTCCTCTATCTGCTCTCCCATTTGTTTAATTTCTCGGGCGGATTGCTCCCCTATTTCCCGCAATTTGCCTTCCATTGTGTTTTCTAACTCCCTTAACCCACCTTTCACCCCCTCTATCTGATTCTCCTGGGCAGCCATTCTATTTTCCACCCCCGTTAACCCATGTTTCACCCCTTCTATCCCATTGTCTAACCCCTCAAATTTCTTGTCTAACCCATCAAATTTCTTGTCTAACCCCTCAAATTTCTTGTCTAACCCCTCAAATTTAGCTTCTAGCCGTTCCCCCATTTCTCCCATTTTGCCCCCCATTTCGCCCCCCATTTCTCCCATTTGGCCCCCTATCCTGTTTTCCATCCCTTTGAAATTATCGTCTGTTTTTACCATAAAGGCCATCATCTGTTTCATAAACAGGTCCAAATTCATTGGCATATCTGGCTCGGCTGCCACGACCACGGGCGCGGCTAAATTTGGTGCCGCAATAACCATGTGCGTGAGGGCGCCATTTTGTGCGCCTGATACTTCCTCAACCACCTCCTCATTGTTCTCCTCCACCATTTCTTCTCTCCGGTCCTGGGTTACCCCTAACCCCTCTTCTATTGCCCCCACCGGCATCCGATCGCCTTGACTATCCATGGCGCGATTTCAAAATTCAGGTTTTCTAAAACAAAACAAATTTCAGCAGCTCGTAATTTTGAGTGCGTTAAGCGCGCTTCGGGTCCGTTCCCGCTCCCAACACCAATTGTTACTGCCAATAGTACAATTGGTGTTCCAAAATTTGGGCTAAATAAATTTAGTCCCAGGTCCGAATCCGACACTCCTGACACCAATTGTTACGGCCCGCGGATAAGGATGTTGGTTTGCCGAGCGGATGGCACCGCGGCCTAACAGTTACCCCGATTAACCCGATCCCCGAACGTTGGCCGGATCGTGCCACAGATATTCAATAGGGAAAAGACTAAGGCGACACGGTTGTGAAGAAGAAGCAGACAAAAAGGTTGGAAATACGAATCTAATTTATTTACTATTTACAGGCTCAAAAAAACCAAGGAGAAGGAAAGATAAGAAAATAATATACAGAAGATTTTAGAGACACAGTGCAAATTCCTTATACAAGCTTAATTAAATACCCAGGACAGAACAAACAAAACAAACTCACGTACACAAGAGGATGGAAAGGCAGGAGGTGGATGGCTGGAGGGAGAGGAAAGTCCGAGGGGTCCTACAGCACGATCGGCGCATTTGGCAGCCGCCGTTCCTTCGCGGCCCTGCTCAAAACCGCCGTCCAGGCCCCAAGCGGCTGTTGAGTGTTGTTGCTGCTGTGGTCGCCGCTGCTGCTGCTGCTGTGGACGTCGCGTGCTTTGCCAGGACTACAACAGGCTTTGTGCTTCCCTGGATGATGATCTCCTTAATGTTCTCTATGTTCTTTTGCTCACATGCCAGCCTCGGACTCTGTTCGGAAAAGCACCAGCTCAGGAACAAACATCGGTCCACTTGATCAGCCGTTGCTGTGTACAAAGCTTCCTTGGGTGATCTCAATGTACTCTCGCAGTTGGTTCTCTTACAGTTGGTTCTCTCTGGATGATCTTTTTACACAACTCAGCAACTACTCCACTCTACGCAACCACTGACCACTGACAACTTCTTGCGCACGCGCCTTTATAGCGCCTCCGGCGATTAAGCCGCCGGCCTTCAGGACACGCCCATCGGTGTGCTCACCTCGGCCCTGGTTGGTCGCGCGACCCTCTGGCTCCGCCCTTGATGACGACGGGCGGGCACGCCTTTCTTCCCCGACCCGAGCACATGTTCAATGGTGGTTTTGGAGGGGATGTAATTGGCAATCGAGGCTTGGCAATGATGAAAGGGGATCTACTCTTATTTAATGCAGTGCATTGGAGTGTCATCTTAATGGAAGACAAGGCCTTACCCTAATACACATAATAAAGATATAACTATCAACCAGGGGGAAATCTATGATTGGCTAACGTGTATGCTTTATGGAATTAACTACGGGAACGCCCTTTGACCTTTATACAACACTGGAGGCAGGAGGGTCCAGACTTAAGCAATAATTCACAACAATTTACTACAATACAACACAATAAAAAAAATACAATCCTCATATCCGGAACAATATATATATATATATATATATATATATATATATATATATATATTTATATATATATATATATATATATATATATATATATATATATATATATATATATTGTTGCGGAGATGAGGACTGTATTTTTTTGATTGTGTGCTGTATTATTATTATTATTGTTTATTCTGCGCCCCCCTACCTCCGGAGCTGTGTAAAGGTGAAAGGGCATCCCATAATTAGTCCACAAGCATACACATCAGCCAAATAATAGAATACCCCTGTTTGATAGTTATCTCTTATTCTGTGTTTTAGAGTAAGGCTGTGTCTCCCATTAATTGAAGTACTCCATTGCACCAGTGAAAGAGATAGATTCCCTTCATTCCCACTCCCAACACTTCCATTCCCCCCTTTTCGTCAATTGCAATTCGCATTGCCAACTGCATGTTGGGCGGTTTTCCCTTCATCCGCCATTGACCACGAGGCAGGGTTGGGGAAGAAAGGCGGGTCCCCACCTCGTCAGAGAGGGGAGGAGTGAGCCAGCCCCACTCGACCAACCATGAACAAGGGGTTTGGCTTGAGAGGGCGGGGAGAGAACGTTTGGGGGAGGTTCGCAAAGGTTGAGGGGCGGGGCCTATATAACCCACGGCGGGGTGTTCCCGGAGGAGATGCACTTTGAGTTGAGACAAGGAGGGACGAAAAAGAGCTGGGTCATCAGAGCAAGAGCGCGTAAGGAGGAGAGAACCCGTCACGCCAGACCCCCCCACCAGCGCATCGGCTCCACCAAGCAGCTCCGACCCGTGATCCCGCGCACACGACAGGCCCGGTGGCATCAGCGGCCGTCGAGGTCCAGCCCGACGTCCCGTGCGGGATCAAGCTCCAGCCAACTCCGTGCCGTCCCCCCCCCCCCCCCCCCTCCAGCCACACACCTCCTTCCAGCAATCCACTCTGCAATTCCCCGCGTGAGTCAGTGTCTTTGTTTGTTCTGTCCTGGGAATAAGTTAAGTCTGGATAAGCTAGTATTTGCACTGTGTCACCTGCGTCTTATGTGTTGTAAATAAACCTTGATTGCTCCTTTTTGCTTGTGTAAATAATAAATCCCATTACTCGTCTGTACGTCTTCTCGTTTTATTCCTTTTCCTCTTTGCATTCGTCGTTTTAGTCTTTTCCCTATTGAATAGCTGCGGTGCGATCCGGCCAACGTTTGGGTGGAATCGGGTGAGTCGGGGATCCTGTAACGGTCGCGGTTGGACCATCCGCTCGGCCCATCATAACATCTAAACCGCGATCAGTAACAATTGGTGTCTGGGAGTGAGATTCGGGGCCCGAACCAAATTTTTAAAACATCAAAAAAAAAAATTTGGTCAAAATTTGGAGCGGCCGAAATTTGTTTTGTTTTACAAAACCTGAACTTTGAAATCGCGCCATGGCTGGTCAAGGCGACGGGATGCCGGTGGGAGAGATAGAGGGGTTAGGAGTAACCCAGGATCAAATGGAGGGGAGCAATGAGGAGGCGGTTGAGGGAGTTTCAGACGCACAAAATGGCGTCCTCGCGCACGTGGGTGTAGCGGCACCAAATTTTGCCGCACCCTTTGTACTACCAACGGTGGTCCAAATGCAAGCCTTCATGGCGCAATTCGCCGAGACGCTGAGAATAAACAGGGAGAAATGGAGTAATAAGATGGATGCTCAGATTGAGCAAATAAGGGCTCAGACTGAGCAAATTGAAGCAACAACGAAAGGAATGAGGGCCGATAGGGAGAAAAGGGAGCAGAGGGACAGAGACCGCAAGTTGGGCGAAAGGGTCCCAGGGGTGCACGACGAGGTAACGCGGGTCGAAAAGCGCTGGTTGAGCGAAGCGGAGGAAAGCGCGGGTACAATGACGGGGGTAGAAATCGCGACACGGGGTTTGGAAAAGCCGGCGACCGATGAGGTAGAGGGTGTTTTATTAAAGCCAGCGGTCGCCGAGGTTAATAAAGAAAAAGCAGTGCTTGGAATTAAAATTGAAGAGATGACGGAGGTAGCCCGGGAATTGCAGGGAGAAATGGATTATGTACAAAGTCCCTGCTCACATCACGATGCTGTGCTTAACCCGAATGGAAGTTTACAGGTTCGCGTGGAGAAAAGGATCCCCCAGGTGAGTCGTGCTGTTGTGTATTGTGCTGGGAGATTTTGTAAGAGGATGTTTAGCGACAAAAGAATTGTCGCGCGCTTGGGATCGAGGAAGCATCCGGGCGTTGGTGAAGGGTCCCGTGTGAGTGGAAATGGCACGCGTGTGGAAAAAAAGTGTGCGTCAAGGGGTGAGCGTGTTACGAAGCGCGAGTGTGATACCGAGTGCGAGCGAGAATGCACGTCGGGGTGTACGGAGTGTGACACGAATAGTGAGTTGGTGATGGCGCAGGTGCGAGAGGGCACATCGGAGCGCGAGTGTGAAACCGAGTGCGAGCGAGAATGCACGTCGGGGTGTACGAAGTGTGACACGGAGAGTAAGGTGGTGGTGGAACGTGTGCGAGGAAGCACACCTGAGTTGGTGGTAGCGCGAGTGTGGGAGAGCCCGTGTGAGTGCGTTAGTGGGTGGATGCCAGAGTGCACGCCCATGGGGAGTGTTACGGAGGACGTAACGGAGGAGAGGTGTGGACCAAAGTGTGCGCAAGAGTATGCGCGAGAGGTGTGGTGTGTCACAGGGAGAGCATTGGTGGAATGTACGGACGGCGTTGGAACGCCGGGTTTTGTGAGGGTGAAAGGGGTAGTGTATGCTTGTGAGCATGCCGGTGAAGCATCGACGGTAACCGGGTTAGTGGTTAGGGCGACGGATAGCCGATGCGAGCACTCGGTGCGAGGGGTGCTTTGTTGGGTGCGAGGCCCGGCGCGGATCGATGCTGCGTCGCTTCTCTTCGAAGCGTCGTTGCCGATTCGGGCTTGGCCCCGCCCCGCACGGTCGAGTCCGGGCCTTGTAGGGCAAGGCGACCGGTCCGGTTCAAGGGCGAGTGGGAGGAAGCGGAACGGTGCCCCCTCGTGGGGACGGGGTTCCGACCGGGGGAGATTGAGCCATCGGGCCCGGGACCGCAAGGTGCCGCGCCGAGATGGTGCGTGGAACCTCGGTCCAACCAAACCACCTCCCTTGAACCGAAAGCCGGACGGATTCAACCTGCAGGCGACCAAACCACCCGAATTCATTGCTCGGCTTTACGAACCGAGTTTAATGATGTCACGACGCACCGAGGCTAGGATATAGTGGACTGTGATGATGATGATAGTGATAGTGATAGTGATTTGATACGAAATTTATAATAGTTGGTAGATTTGGCAGTAAATGGCAAATTTTTGAATTGGTTGGAATTTGGACGAGCGAAATTGATAGTAGGACCTCCCCGATGTGGTGGGATGGCAAATCCACCATCCCTCACAGGGGGGGCAAATGCGCTATAGATTATGGGGTGTATGGCAGTGAAAACTAGCCCGGGTGGGTTAGGTTATATTGATAGGGATCTAGCGAAGATGACATTAGGTAACGTTAAGGTTAGTTAGTGACTGATACCTGTAGTGGGGACGCAGGTAGAGTAGAGTGGATGATAATGACGTGGGAGCGCAATAGTTTAAAGGGGCGACTGGGAAGCGCAAGTTTCAGAGGGGAGGATTTAGATGAGATGATGCCATGTGTTTGAGGATTGAACAGGTGTGATTGCACAGGTGTGCAACTGAACAGGTGAATGGAGCAGTGTATGAGTGAGTGATGATGATGGGTATTGTGATGACCAAATGGTCCAGGAAGAAAGGAGGGTGCAGGTGGCACCAGGTGTGAGGGCACAGGTGTGCAACAACAGGTATGGAGAATGGTAGTGTGGATTAAATGGAGTATTGGAATGGATGGTCGTGGAGTGAGTATGGTGGAAATTGTGGAGTGGAGTGGATGGTGCGAAGGTGTGAATGGGGGAAGAGTGGACCCCCATCACGGATACCCGGGGCGGGTAGTGTAAGTGTTAGGTAGAGGGTACAGGTAAATTGTGGTTGAATATTGGCATCTGTGGTGCGGGTGAAAGAATGGTCTTTGGATGGGGGCATTAGTGTTGTGGAAATGGCTGGGCGTGTAGCCTGTTAGTGTGTGTAGTTGGTTTGGGCACTCCACCACTGTGAGGATGTCGGCCAGGTGAGGCCGCAGGTGGGCTCTGGGAGCCAGTAGTAGTTGTTGTGGATGGGGCCCGAGGATCCGGAGGACGGACCCGGGTAGCCCAGTGCCAGAGGGCACCAAGGGGTGACAGAGCCAGGAGAGGGCCTTCCCCAGTTAGATAGGTTAGGTAAGGAGCAGGTAAGCTCAGGTGGCAACTGCAGTGGTGGAGGTGTGCAGGTGGGTAGACCTGCTGAGAGAGCTATACGACCCAGCCCGGAAATTGTGCAAGGGCACCGGGAGATGAATCGGGGGAGTGAGACCCCAAATTGAGAAGCACCACAGTTTGGTCAATGGGAATTGGTTTTTAGAACCCATAGTGTAAGTTGGCCAATGGATTGGCAGGGAGAGACCCCGGGTAGTGTAAAGTGTGTTAATGTCATTTAGAAAGTAGTTAGGATGAAGTCTCCTCACACCATCTGCATCCACTCACCTGAGGTGACAGGTACTCCACACCATGCCATGTTTTGATTATTTTTTACTGTGCAAATGTTTTGGATTGTGAGACGCATCATGACGTGGGTGTGACATTGTGCTTTGATGTTCCATCTCTTCCTCCTTATGAGGATTGATGATGAATTTGGTGATGGCAAATTTTGAAGTAGAGGGATTGTGGAGACGAATTTGGTATAGGAGAAATATGGGGAGATGTGACAGTAGCGACGGATTGGTAATGTGTAGATTTTGTAAATATGGGGTAAGGGCAAGGGTAGTGTAGGTGACAGGGGGGTGACGTACGGTAGGGACGAGCTTTCTCACTTCGCCCTCCGTACGCATTTCGCCTTGCATTGCCTTATTGATGTGTACCCTTGTGACCTTACCCCTCGCTCATTTGTCTTTCCCCTTTTGTCTCCCACATGACCTGTGCGCCATTGGGCGCCGAGGGGAGCGTGCGTGGGTCGGCCATTGTGCGCCCGAAATTCCCAGAACCAGCTGTCTGCATCGATGCACCACATTATGGACCACATGTCTGTGGCCGAGCACCACCTATGGACCCCATGTGTTGGGGCATGGCCCCTCTGCTGGAACCGGCCATGAGGGCCCGAAATCTTGCTGGCGGACCTTGGCCACAGGGCACCGATGCCCCACAGGTGAACCACACGTAGTCGGCCCCTGTGGGCCATAAATAAAATAAAAACGGACACGTTAGGTGCATTCTTTTATTGCAAATAGGCCGCCAGCAAGGGAAGATGACAACACCAGGAAAATAATAATAACCAGCAGAGGGAGCCGAAGTGCAAGAGATCACCTGCAGGGTTAGGGGTTGTTTGGTTATTTTTTATTGTTGAACATTCTTGAACAATGGTGACTGCACCGATTGGTGCTTGGGTGCGTTTTTGGGTGCTTTCATGGTGCGTCGATGCAGAGCAGACTGTCTCCCCCCCAGAAAGAACAATTACAGGTCCTGGGTTAGTCTTGTAAATAAAAGTAGCGTCAAGTGTAAATAATGCTTCCCACCGTCAGTGTGTAGTTTGAAGACCATTCCTCAATTCGGTTAACTGTGGGCGTAAGTCTGTTAGGCAGGGTGCAATGGAGCAGCGGGACACATTTATTTATGTTTTAAAAACTGTCGCACTCAGGGTCAGGTTAAAAGTAGAGGGAACTACACCTACGTGTCACACTAAATAAAAGTTGTAGGCCCGGGACGTGCCTAAGAGGAGGAGGGTGCAGTGTTGCGGAGATGAGGACTGTATTTTTTTGATTGTGTGCTGTATTATTATTATTATTGTTTATTCTGCGCCCCCCTACCTCCGGAGCTGTGTAAAGGTGAAAGGGCATCCCATAATTAGTCCACAAGCATACACATCAGCCAAATAATAGAATACCCCTGTTTGATAGTTATCTCTTATTCTGTGTTTTAGAGTAAGGCTGTGTCTCCCATTAATTGAAGTACTCCATTGCACCAGTGAAAGAGATAGATTCCCTTCATTCCCACTCCCAACACTTCCATTCCCCCCTTTTCGTCAATTGCAATTCGCATTGCCAACTGCATGTTGGGCGGTTTTCCCTTCATCCGCCATTGACCACGAGGCAGGGTTGGGGAAGAAAGGCGGGTCCCCACCTCGTCAGAGAGGGGAGGAGTGAGCCAGCCCCACTTGACCAACCATGAACAAGGGGTTTGGCTTGAGAGGGCGGGGAGAGAACGTTTGGGGGAGGTTCGCAAAGGTTGAGGGGCGGGGCCTATATAACCCACGGCGGGGTGTTCCCGGAGGAGATGCACTTTGAGTTGAGACAAGGAGGGACGAAAAAGAGCTGGGTCATCAGAGCAAGAGCGCGTAAGGAGGAGAGAACCCGTCACGCCAGACCCCCCCACCAGCGCATCGGCTCCACCAAGCAGCTCCGACCCGTGATCCCGTGCACACGACAGGCCCGGTGGCATCAGCGGCCGTTGAGGTCCAGCCCGACGTCCCGTGCGGGATAAAGCTCCAGCCAACTCCGTGCCGTCCCCCCCCTCCAGCCACACACCTCCTTCCAGCAATCCACTCTGCAATTCCCCGCGTGAGTCAGTGTCTTTGTTTGTTCTGTCCTGGGAATAAGTTAAGTCTGGATAAGCTAGTATTTGCACTGTGTCACCTGCGTCTTATGTGTTGTAAATAAACCTTGATTGCTCCTTTTTGCTTGTGTAAATAATAAATCCCATTACTCGTCTGTACGTCTTCTCGTTTTATTCCTTTTCCTCTTTGCATTCGTCGTTTTAGTCTTTTCCCTATTGAATAGCTGCGGTGCGATCCGGCCAACGTTTGGGTGGAATCGGGTGAGTCGGGGATCCTGTAACGGTCGCGGTTGGACCATCCGCTCGGCCCATCATAACATCTAAACCGCGATCAGTAACAATATATATATATATATATGTATATATATATATATTGTTGCGAATATGGAATTTGACCTCCATATCCGCTTGTAAATATTCCCCTATCTTCTCCGATACTCCCCAACTCTCCCCTTACCCCATTCCCTAGTCCCATTGTCTGTAAACAACACCCATTAGAGCCGATCTTCCCCTTCATTCCCCCATTAAATGTCGTGCCCAGGTCCCCCGCACCACACGTAGACAATTATAGGACATCTTGCTAGTTATTCTTAATCTATGTCAGTTAAGGACTTGTTTCCATTAATTATGACTCTTCGTTGCACCAGAATGTGATGATATGGCACCAGTAGGAGTTTAGGACCTTCCCATACCTCCCCGCATCTCTTCCCATCATCTCAAGCTCCAACAACAACCACAACAACAGCGGCTATGCGTCCTCACTCCGGCTCGGTTGGCCGCCATTGAACATGTGCTCGACGGGGTTACCCAGAAGGGGGCTCCCTGTCGGCCCCTCGTCAAGGGCGGAGCCGGTAACCCCCGCACCCAATGAGAAGCCATGGGCCGATGCCATATGGGGCGGAGCTAACGAGCGAGGGCGTGACTCCCCGCCGGATATACGCGGCCCCGCGCCGGACGTGACGTGAGATGCGCCCCGAGCTTGGAAGGAAAAGACGCCACCCTCCCGAGCGCTGAGCGACCTCCCCAGCTTGAGACCAAAGTCGCGACCCACGAGCGCTGAGCGACCTCCCCGCATCTGCTGGACACCACCGTACGTGATTCTGTCCCTGAGCCAGGTGCACCTGAGCCATCGACTGCCGCTTTCCTGGCCATCAAACCCCGTGTGAGTGAGCCTTGTCCCGCGTTTACCTGTCGTCTGTCCGGGGATAATATAAGTGTGTTTAAGTGCCCACCTTCCTATGTTTCCCTCTTGTCCCTGTAATCTAAACCTTCCGCAATTGTAATAACAACCTTTGAGAACCGTATCCCTGGTGTCGTATTGTGTGATTGTAATCCAGCCGGGTGTCTTCTTTTTCTTATTGAGCCAGCATAGCGCGATTAGTCAACCCCGGGTGCAATCGGGGTAACTTGTACGGATACGGCGGCCATCCCGCTCGGCCCACCATACCATCAAAGTCGTATCTGTAACAATTGGTGTCGAGGAGTGGAATTCGAACCCGGGACTAAATTAGTTAGGCCCAAATTTTGGGAGGGAAAGTCGATTCGGAGCGCGTTTCCCGCGCGAAATTATAACGGCGAAATTTCAATTTGTTTTACGAAAATAAAAAAAATAAAAACCGAATTTTGAAAGTCGCGCTATGGCGGATCAAGACGGCTGGGGTCCGGTAAAGGAGAGTGAGGTAGGGTCGATCCAGGACCAAATTGAGGGACAAGAGGAGAGCGAAGCAGTGAGGGCGGCAGGTTCGCAAAATAGCGCCGTCACGCACGAAGTAGCGGGCGCGCAAAAAGGCGCCTCGCACGAGCGTGCGGTAGCCGAGCCGGCTGTATCAGCGGGCTTTAACATGCAGCCGATTGACATGCAGGCCCTCATTGCGCAGTTACAGGCAGCTGTACAGATGAGTATGGGGAGCCAAATTGAGCGATTGGGTGAGCGGTTGGGGAACCGGATGGATGCTCAGGGTGAGCGATTGGAGGGCCAAATGGGGGTAATGAGGGACGAAGCGAGGGCTCGGAGTGAGCAATTGGGGGTAATGAGGGACGAAGCGAGGGCTCAGAGTGAGCAAATGGGGGTAATGAGGGACGAAGCGAGGGGTACCAGTGAGGGGTTAGACAATAATTTTGAGGAGTTAGACAAGAAATTTGGGAAGATAGACAATAATTTTGAGGGGTTAGACAACGGGATAAAAGAAGTGAAAAATGGGTTAATGGGGGTAGAAAATAGAATGGCTGCCCAGGAGAATCAGATAGAGGGAGTGAAAAATGGGTTAGAGGGGTTAGAAAACAGTATGGAAGGCAAATTGAGGGACATGAGGGACCAAGCGGAAAGGGAAGTTAAACAAATGGAGCAGCAGATAGAGGGGGTCAGAATGGGGGTAGAAACCAAACTGGATGCTCACAGGGAGGAAATGGAGCAGATGAGGGTGGCATCTGGGCAGGAGATGCAAGTGATGGGAGAGGA
The DNA here is from genome assembly GCF_964187855.1 of Myxine glutinosa. NCBI lineage: Eukaryota > Metazoa > Chordata > Myxini > Myxiniformes > Myxinidae > Myxine > Myxine glutinosa. Next base: position 181,959,346 of record NC_136264.1, read on the forward strand.
GATCAGAAGAGGAGTGAGTGAGGAGGTCGGAGGAGTGCGCGAGGAGGTGAGGCACTGTGAGGAGCACATGGAGAAGGAGGTGAGAAAGGGGACTGTAAAGTTACAAGGGGGCATAGAGGACCTGACGCAGGAGGTGGAGCAGCTGACGGTGGGACAGACGGAGTTAGTGGAGCAGGTTCAAAGGAACACTGCGGTATTAGGAGGTTTAAAGGCGACACAGAAAGAACTAAAAGATGACTTGGTAGCGACGAAGAGGGAATGTCAGATGGTACGTGAGGGACTGACAACGAGGTTGGACGAGGTGATAGAGGTAATGGAGACGAAGGACCGGCAGGTGAGGACGCACATGGAAACGGTCAAGGTAGCCTTGGAGGACGAGCTTGAGGAGACGTACCGGGGAATAAAAGAGGTGAAGCACAAATTAGAAGAAGTGGAAGAAGGGATGAGCGAAATTAAGAAGCGACGGAGAGGGGATAAGAAAGAGATAAAAGAGGAGATAAAAGAATTGGTCCAAAGTCTGTGTTTGGATCGTGATGATGTGCTCATTAACCGGATGAGGGATTCGCAGGTGATGGAGGAGAAGCGAAGAGGAAGAGGACCCGGTGTAAGTGGTGACCAATATGGTCGTGCGTATGACGCGCCAGGGGATTTGAGAAGCTTGGGGGTCGAGATGGACCCGGGTGTTCGTGAGAGGCCGTTGGTGAAGTGTGCGACAGGTCTGGTGTGCGAAAGAGGAGGTGTGCGAGAAAGTCCGACTCTGGGGTGTGTGAGGAAAAAGTGCGTGCCAAGGAGTGAGGGTGCTGGCGAGAATGAGTCGGTCGTAGCGCGTGTGCGAGGGAGCACGTGGAAGCGCGGGGTGGTGAGTGTTACAGAGGGTGTGACGGGAGAGTGTGCGCAAGAGTGTGCGCGAGAAAGGTGTGTGACGGACAGGTGCATGAGGAAAGAGTGCGCTGTCAGAAGTAAGGAAGAGTGTCCACCTGTGGTGAGTGTTACAGAGGGTGTAACGGGAGAGTGTGCGCGAGAAAGGTGTGTGACGGACAGGTGCATGGAGAAAGAGTGTGCTGTCAAGAGTAAGGGTGAGTGCGTTGTCAGGAATGGAGGTGAAAGTAGTGAGAGTGACATGGAGCGTGAGTTAGTTGCGACAGGTGAGCGAGGATGTACACCTGGGATGGAAGGATGTACACCTGGAATGGTAGAGCGTGAGTGGGAATGCACGCTGGAGTTGGTGGTGAGGCACGTGGTTGGGTGTGCGAATGAGGGCACACCTGTGATTGTCACAGAGGAGGTGACAGAGGAGGGGGCGCGAAGAGGTGTTTTGGTGAGGTGTGCGACCAACGAATGTGTGCCAAAGTGTTCGGTGGTCAGGTGTGTGACCAAGGCTGTGAGTGGAATGAGGGTACCTGGATGTGTAAGGAAAGGTACGAGGAGCATGGGGACGGCTGGATGTGTGAGCAAGGAACGGGCTGCGGGGTGTAAGCGTCCAGGTGAAGCATCGACGTTAGACGGGATAGAGTTTAGAACGACTTATAGCCGAATCGGGCCCTCGGTGCGTGCCGGGCCTCGCTTTGAACGGCCGCGTCCGTGCTCCACTAGGCGGAGCGGGCGGCTGGATAGGAAGGGTCGTTATGGCGACCACGTTTTGTTGAGACGTGCCGGCAGGTCGAGATCGGGACATTGGATGGCTCCACGCCGAGGTGGTGCGTGGGATCTCGGCCCGGGTAAGCCCCCGTCCCTGCCCCGAATGCCGGACGCATCCAGCCGCAGGCACAAAACAACCAGCATCCATTGCTTGGCTTTACGAAGCCGGGCTTTGGACAGGAATTGGCGCACCGAGAGGCAGTAGTGAGTAGACTGGGTGATGAGGTTAGTGTTTTGGACCCAAAATTAGAGAAGAACAAAATTTGATGATTGGCAAGGGATTGGCAGTAGTGATTGGCAGATGATGGGCAGTGATTGGCCAAATTTTTGATTTGTTGAAATTTGATGTGCAAAATTGGTAGTGAGAGACCCCCGATGTGGTGGGATGGCAAATCCACCATCCTTCCCATATGTGGGGCAAAGGAGCAATAGCTTATGGGGTGTATGGCAGTGAAAACTAGCCCGGGTGGGTTAGGTTATATTGTAGGGATCTAGAAGAGATTGACATTAGGTGACGTTAAGTTTAGTTAGTGACTGATACCTGTAGTGGGGACGCAGGTAGATTAGTGTGGATGATAATGACGTGGGAGCGCAATAGTTTAAAGGGACGACTGGGAAGCGCAAGTTTCAGAAGGGAGTAGTTAGCTGAGATGATGCCGTGTGTGTGTGAGAATTGAACAGGTGTGATTGCACAGGTGTGCAACTGGACAGGTGTGTGGAGCAGTGTGTGAGTTGTGGATCAGCGCGAATGCGCTTGGGGAGAGAAGGGTGCAGGTGGCACCAGGTGTGAGAGCACAGGTGTGCAGGTACAGGTGTGTGGAGAGAGTTGGAGTGAGTGGTACGGAGTGGTGTGCATGGTGCGAAGGTGTGGATGGGGGAAGAGTGGACCCCCATCACGGATACCCGGGGCGGGTAGTGTAAGTGTTAGGTAGAGGGTGCAGGTAAATTGTGGTTGGATATTGGCATTTGTGGTGCGGTTGCAGAATGGTGTTGTGAATGGGTGCATTAGTGTTGTGGAAATGGCTGGGCGTGTAGCCTGTTAGTGTGTGTAGTTGGTTGGGCACTCCACCACTGTGAGGATGTCGGCCAGGTGAGGCCGCAGGTGGGCTCTGGGAGCCGGTAGTTGTGAGTGGGTGCCTGAGGATCCCGGGTGTGGATCGGGCAGCCCAGTGCCAGAGAGGGCACGGAGTGGGGAGAGAGCCAGAGGGCCTTCCCCTGGTAGTTAGGTTAGGGTAAGGAGCAGGTAAGCTCGGAGGCAACTGCAGTGGTGGAGGGGTGCAGGTGGGTAGACCCACTGGGAGAGGTACACGCCACAGCCCAGAAATTGTACGAGGGCACCGGGAGATGAATCGGGGGAGTGAGACCCCAAATTGAAGAGCACCACAGTTTGGCCAATGGGAATTGGTTTTTAGAACCCATAGTGTAAGAGGGCCAATGGTTTGGCCGGAGAAAGCCCCCGGGTAGTGTAAAGTTGTTAAAGTCATTTAGGAGATAGTTAGGATTGATGAACCTGTCGCACCATACGCAGCCACTTACCTGTGGTGATGATGATGACTCCACACCTGTGTTTTCTTTGTTTGTGTTGCAGGAAATGAGATTGCTGTGAGGATTTGTGAGACGCATCACGACGTGGATGAGACATTGGGGTGATTCCATCTCTCCCTCCCTAGGAGGGACTGATGATGAATTGGTGATGGCAAATTTTGATGAGAGTTGAAAATGGCAAATTTGATTGGTTAGGAGGGAGAGAAGACGAATTTGGTATATGGGAGGAACGGGGAAGACAGTAGGGATGTTTGTGGATTTGTAAAGTAGATGTTTATGGGTAGTGTTGTGTTTTGTTGATACAGTAAGGGGTAAGGGAGGGGCCATGTAGGTTACCTGGTGGGGGGGGCGTACGGTAGGAACGTACCTGTCTCACCTGGTTCCCATGTGCCCCCAGTGTGCATCACCTTGCATTGCGTGCACTTTTGCGCCCTTACCACCTTGCTCACTTGTCTTGTTTTTGTCTCCCACCTCCGAGGATCTGGCTTTGGGGTAGAGAGAGAGGAGAGAGCGGTGCTGGCTACGCAGTTGTGGGCCTGCACTTTCGCTGCTTGCTGCTTGGATCGATACACCATATGGACCGCAATGTTTGTGGCCACCCACAATGGACCGCAGCTCTTTTGCGGCCAAGCACCACCCGTGGAAGGACCTATGGGTCAACGTGGCACCTATGCCATACAGGTGAACCACTTTTAAGTAACACCAAGTGCACCACAAGAAGAGCAAGAGACACCTGCAGGGTTAGGGGTTGTTGAAGTTATTTTTATTCCAATGAACAATGGTGACTGCACCGATTGGTGGTGGGGTGGTGCTTTTGATGCGCGGGAAGGGTGCTCTGCACGTTATTAAAGGCCGTCGGCCACAGAGCACTCGTGGGTTGGTGTATCGATGTTGGCAAGCGCGCTCTCTCTATGCATAACATCTGCATGTGTTCCTCCAAAGACAGGTCCTGGATCGTAGTGTAGATATCAGCGTAGTCTTGTAAATAATGCTCCCTACCGGCTGTATGTTTAGTTTGAGGATTCTTTCCGGATTCGGTTATCCTGTGGGTGTGTTTCTGAGAGGAGAAGGGTGCAACGTCGCAGGGGGACATATTTACTCATTTGTGAATATCTATAAAACTGTCGCACTCAGGGTAGAGTTAATAGTAGAGGGAACTACATTGCGTGCCACACTAAAGTAGGTAAAAATTTATCGGGTCGGGACGCCCCGAGGGTAGAGAAGGGTGCAATGTTGCGAATATGGAATTTGACCTCCATATCCGCTTGTAAATATTCCCCTATCTTCTCCGATACTCCCCAACTCTCCCCTTACCCCATTCCCTAGTCCCATTGTCTGTAAACAACACCCATTAGAGCCGATCTTCCCCTTCATTCCCCCATTAAATGTCGTGCCCAGGTCCCCCGCACCACACGTAGACAATTATAGGACATCTTGCTAGTTATTCTTAATCTATGTCAGTTAAGGACTTGTTTCCATTAATTATGACTCTTCGTTGCACCAGAATGTGATGATATGGCACCAGTAGGAGTTTAGGACCTTCCCATACCTCCCCGCATCTCTTCCCATCATCTCAAGCTCCAACAACAACCACAACAACAGCGGCTATGCGTCCTCACTCCGGCTCGGTTGGCCGCCATTGAACATGTGCTCGACGGGGTTACCCAGAAGGGGGCTCCCTGTCGGCCCCTCGTCAAGGGCGGAGCCGGTAACCCCCGCACCCAATGAGAAGCCATGGGCCGATGCCATATGGGGCGGAGCTAACGAGCGAGGGCGTGACTCCCCGCCGGATATACGCGGCCCCGCGCCGGACGTGACGTGAGATGCGCCCCGAGCTTGGAAGGAAAAGACGCCACCCTCCCGAGCGCTGAGCGACCTCCCCAGCTTGAGACCAAAGTCGCGACCCACGAGCGCTGAGCGACCTCCCCGCATCTGCTGGACACCACCGTACGTGATTCTGTCCCTGAGCCAGGTGCACCTGAGCCATCGACTGCCGCTTTCCTGGCCATCAAACCCCGTGTGAGTGAGCCTTGTCCCGCGTTTACCTGTCGTCTGTCCGGGGATAATATAAGTGTGTTTAAGTGCCCACCTTCCTATGTTTCCCTCTTGTCCCTGTAATCTAAACCTTCCGCAATTGTAATAACAACCTTTGAGAACCGTATCCCTGGTGTCGTATTGTGTGATTGTAATCCAGCCGGGTGTCTTCTTTTTCTTATTGAGCCAGCATAGCGCGATTAGTCAACCCCGGGTGCAATCGGGGTAACTTGTACGGATACGGCGGCCATCCCGCTCGGCCCACCATACCATCAAAGTCGTATCTGTAACAATATATATATACATAATTTCAAAACACACCTGGTCACAAGTGTGCCTCACTGACCGGGTCCTCAGTCGAGGTCCTCAGCATCATGCCGTTTCGGCCCTTCAACCTCGATACGGTCAGCTAAAGTGGGCCAGAAGGGGCACATACACCTCCACATGCAGCAGCTACACCTGGATGCGTACATACCCCCACCCCCAGCCAGTGAGAACACAGACTACAACAACAAAACCGCCTCCACTCCCAGAATCCACAGCCCCTCACCCACTCACTCACACACCAAACAAACCCCACACCTAACCAACCAACCACCTACCTTGACAATATGCACCACTCAAACAAAAACACGTTCATGCAAAACCAAACCCACTCCTGCAACACACACACACACACACACACACACACACACACACACACACACACACACACACACACACACACACACACACACACACCATTCACACATCTCCATTTCGCTTCCACGCTCAGTCACTACCCCTTTCAGCTGAAATGAACCACCACCCACAACCTCAACCTACACCGTTCGACGAGCCTCCATAAACCTCCTCCAAATCCAAAGTGAGCCTTTCAAGGCAACCTGGGCCGCTCAGTCATACATCCTCCTTATTTCTGTCCCACACACTCCAAGCCGAGGAACAAATTCAGAAAAGGAATTGCCAATATATCCTCTGCACCCCACTTCAAATAGCTGACAGGACATTTACTAATATATATATATATATATATATATATATATATATATATATATATATATATATATATATATATTGTTACAGACGCGGCTTTAGATGTTATATTGACCGAGCGGTGGTGTATTTAACCGCGTCCGAACAGTTACTCCCCGATTAGAACCCGATTTCACCCGACGTTGACCAGATCGCCCCACAGATATTCAATCGGGAAACCTCTAAAGCGACCGAAAGAGAATGAAAAAGAAGAAGAAGAAGAATACGGAGGAAGAACAGATTTATTATACACACACAAGCAATGGATGGAAGAAGCAGTAACACAGCGAATCGTTAACTTACACTATTCATTTTTACTTAACCCCAAGACAACGAGCAGGACAGGACGTTCACACTTACACAGGGGATAATACAGGCAGGTAGGGCTTGAGGTGGATTGCGTGAGAGGGAGGCAAAGTCGGGAGGCAGCAGCTCGCAATTCCTCGCGGTTTTGGCGGGAAAACCCTCCGTCGCGTATCCGCTGCGGTAGACGTCACGCGCTGGTTCGGCACACCTGCTCCTCTTCTTGTGGTGGAGCCGTCTCCCTCCTTTCAGCGCGTCTCTCCAAAGCTGGTTTCCTTGCCGAGTACCTCTCCTCTTTGGCTTGGAGCGTTTCGCATCTCACCGCTCCTCTTGGTGCAGCCTCTTTGCTCATCTCCCAGGTCATCTCCTAAGGCCTCTGGTAAAGCAGTCCCTTACAGTCGCTTTTATCACCTCGGGCGAAATCAAGCCGCCGGCTCCGAGGGCACGCCTACCGGGTCGCTCACCGCGGTGCTGATTGGCTGTTAGGGCTGGTTCACTCCTTCCCTCTTATGACGAGGTGGAGACACGCCTTTCTTCTCCGACTCAAAGCACATGGGCAATGGCGGCCTGCGGGATTGAAAACAACTCCCCTTTTGAAAGGAACTTTGGAGAGCGGAGATGTTTGGGGAAATTGGAAGGGCCTACGCTTATTTTGTTTGATACAATGCAAAGTCGATCTAGTGGGAAACACATATTTAGCCTACATAGAATAAGGAAATACACTATTTAAAAAGATATATCGTGACCTGCGTGTAAGTTTCATGGAATTAACTAGGAGGACGGCTGCGACCATTATTTACATTAACAGGGTGTTACCATCCTTTTGTAATGTTCACATTGTAACGTTTTCACATTCGTTACACTTCCTCCAAAATTGTTACACTTCTCAAAAACCGTTACACTTCTCAAATTCGTTACACACTTCTCAAAATCGTTACACTGCACCCTCCTTTCTTCAGGCCCGTGCTCGGGCCTACTAAACTTTAACTTAGTGTGACACGTAGGTGTAATTCCCTCTACAATTAACCTGAACCTGAGTGTGACAATCTTAAAACACAAATAAGTATGTCCCCCTATTGCATTGCACCCTGTCTAACAGACTCAAGCCCACAGCTAACCGAATTACGGAATTATTCTCAAACTATACATTTACGGTGGGGAGCATTATTTACAATGACGTGATTTCTTATTTACAACGCAACCCAGGACCTGTGTTTTTTTTTTTTTTTTTTAGGGAACAAAAAAAAAAAGAAATTCCTGTTGGGAGGGAGGAGACAGCACGCATTGCATCGATGCACCAGTACCAATACCACCAAAGCACCCAAAAGCACCAAAAGCACCACAAGCACCACAAAGCACCAAAAACACCACTCGGTGCACAGTCACCATGGTTCATAATAAACACAACAAAACAACTGGTGGTGGTCTTCTCTTTCTCTGCTGGGCCGATGTTCTTCCCGACGTCTTCTGGCTTCATGCGGCCTAGTTGGAAATAATAAAAAGCACAACTTGTGTCCATTTTTATTTAGGGCCTCAGGGGCCAACTAAGGGTGGTCCACCTGTTTGGCATAGGTGCCACCTTACCGAGGTCCGCAAGCAAGATTCCCTGGCCACTATGGCCAGTCTCCAACAGAGGGGCCCTGCCCCAGAACCTGGGGTCCATCAAGTGGTACTTGGCCGCAGAACAGCGGTCCATACAGTGGTACATCAACGCAATGCATGCTGGTTCTGGGAATCTCGGGCGCACAATGGCCACCTCACGCACGCTCCCATCGGCACCCAATGGCGCACAGGTCATGTGGGAGACAAAAGAAAGACAATTGAGTGAGGGGTAAGGTCACAAGGGTACACGTCAATAAGGCAATGCAAGGCGAAATGCGTACGGAGGGCGAAGTGAGAAAGCTCATCCCTACCGTACGTCACCCCCCTGTCACCTACCCTACCCTTGCTCTTACCCCATATGTACAAAAATCTACACATTTACAAATTCGTCACTACTGTCACGTCTTCCCCATATTTCCCCTATACCAAATTCGTCTCCACAATCCCTCTACTTCAAAATTTGCCATCACCAATTCATCATCAATCCTCATAAGGAGGGAGAGATGGAATTACGCACAATGTCACACCCACGTCATGATGCGTCTCACAATCCAAACATTTGCATCATAAAAAATAATCAAAACATGGCATGGTGTGGAGTACCTGTCACCTCAGGTGAGTGGATGCAGATGGTGCGAGGAGATCCTTCATCCTAACTATCCTCTAAATGACTTTAACACACTTTACACTACCCGGGGTCTCTCCCTGCCAATCCATTGGCCAACTTACACTATGGGTTCTAAAAACCAATTCCCATTGACCAAACTGTGGTGCCTCTCAATTTGGGGTCTCACTCCCCCGATTCATCTCCCGGTGCTCTCGCACAATTTCTGGGCTGCGACGTCTAGCTCTCCCAACAGGTCTACCCACCTGCACACCTCCACCACTGTAGTTGCCACCCGAGCTTACCTAGCTCCTCACCCTAACCTATCTAACTGGGGCAGGCCCCTCCTGGCTCTGTCACCCCACTCGGTGCCCTCTGGCACTGGGCTACCCGGGTCCGTCCTCCGGATCCTCGGGCCCCATCCACAACAACTACTACCGGCTCCCAGAGCCCACCTGCGGCCTCACCTGGCCGACATCCTTACAGTGGTGGAGTGCCGAAACCAACTACACACACTAACAGGCTACACGCCCAGCCATTTCCACAACACTAATGCACCCATCCACATACCATTCTGCATCCGCACCACAGATGCCAATATCCAACCACAATTTACCTGTACCCTCTACCTAACACTTACACTACCCGCCCCGGGTATCCGTGATGGGGGTCCACTCTTCCCCCATTCACACCTTCGCACCATCCACTCCACTCCACAATTTCCACCATTCTCACTCCACGACCATCCATTCCAATACTCCAGATATTCCACACTACCATTTATTCCACACAGCCACATACACCTGTTGTTGCACACCTGTGCCCTCACACCTGGTGCCACCTGCACCCTCCTTTCTTCCTGGACCATTTGGTCAACACAACACGCAATCACCACTACTCCCTCATACACTGCTCCACACACCTGTTCAGTTGCACACCTGTGCAATCACACCTGTTCCATTCTCACCTGTTCAATCCTCACACACACGGCATCATCTCAGCTAACTACTCCCCTCTGAAACTTGCGCTTCCCAGTCGTCCCTTTAAACTATTGCGCTCCCACGTCATTATAATCCACACTAATCTACCTGCGTCCCCACTACAGGTATCAGTCACTAACTAAACTTAACGTTACCTAATGTCATCTTCGCTAGATCCCTACCAATATAACCTAACCCACCCGGGCTAGTTTTCACTGCCATACACCCCATAAACTATAGCGCATTTGCCCCACTCGTGAGGGATGACAGAGTTGCCATCCCACCACATCGGGGGTCTCTCACTATCAATTTTGTTCGTCCAGATTCCAACCAATTCAAAAATTTTCCATTTACTGCCAATTCTACTCACTTTTCTAAATTTCGGATCAAAACACTATCACTATCACGATCACCATCCTCACAGTCCACTATATCCTAGCCTCGGTGCGTCATGACATCATTAAACTCGGCTTCGTAAAGCCGAGCAATGAATTCGGGTGGTTTGGTTGCCTGCAGGTTGAATCCGTCCGGCTTTCGGTTCAAGGGAGGTGGTTTGGTTGGACCGAGGCTCCACGCACCATCTCGGCGCGGCACCTTGCGGTCCCGGGCCCGATGGCTCAATCTCCCCCGGTCGGAACCCCGTCCCCACGAGGGGGCACCGTTCCGCTTCCTCCCACTCGCCCTCGAACCGGACCGGTCGCCTCGCCCGACAAAGCCTGGACTCGACCGTGCGGGGCGGGGCCAAGCCCGAATCGGCAACGACGCTTCGAAGAGAAGCGACGCAGCATCGACCCGCGCCGGGCCTCGCACCCAACAAAGCACCCCTCGCACCGAGCGCTCGCATCGGCTATCCGTCGCCCTAACCGCTAACCTGGTTACCGTCGATGCTTTACTTGCATGCTTACAAGCATACGCTACCCCTTTCACCCTCACAAAACCTGGCGTTCCAACGCCGTCCGTACATTCCACCAACGCTCTCTCTGTTACACACCACACCTCTTGCGCACACTTCGGTCCACACCTCTCCTCCGTTACGTCCTCCGTAACACTCACCATGGGCATGCACTCTGTATTGCTCTCACTCCCTGTGTCACACCCCATACACACCGACGTGCATTCTCGCTCGCACTCGGTTTCACTCCCACACTTTATAACACACCCACTCGCCGACGCACACTTTTTCCTCCCACGCGTGCCATTTCCACTCACACGGGACCCTTCACCAACGCCCGGGTGCTTCCTCGATCCCAAGCGCGTGAAAATTCTTTTGTCGCTAAACATCCTCTTACAAAATCTACCCGCACAATATACAGCACGTCTCACCTTCGGGGTTCTTCTTCCTCCCTGCACCAAAACCTGCAAACTTCCATTTGGATTAGCGAGTACAGCATCAGGATGTGCATTTAGACTTTGAGCAATTTCCATTCCTTCCTCCGATTGTTGCTCTTTTAACTTTAAGTCCCCGGTCTCTCCAATTTCAACTATACCCATAATTTCTTTGTTCACCTCGACGACCGTTGGCTTTAATAAAATTCCCTCTACCTCATCGGTCGCCGGCTTTTCCAAACCCCGGGTCGCGATTTCTACCCCGGTCATTGTACCCGCGCTTTCCTCCGCTTCGCTCAACCAGCGCTTTTCGACTCGCGTTACCTCCTCGTGCACCCCTGGGACCCTTTCATCCAACTTGCGGTCTCTGTCCCTCTGCTCCCTTTCCTCCCTATCGGCCCTCATTCCGTTCGTTGTTGCTTCAATTTGGTTACTCAACCGCTCACTGCTAGCCCTCATTCGCTCACTATGAGCATCCATTTTTGCTTCTAGCCTCTCCATAAGGGCCCTCATTTGTATCATCATAAAAAGGTCCGAATTCCCCAGCGGCGCTACTACGGTCACGGCTAGATTTGGTGCCGCTGTAACCGCGTGCGCAAAGGCGCCATTTTGTGCGTCTGATACTCCCTCAACCGCCTCCTCATTGCTCCCCTCCATTTGATCCTGGGTTACTCCTAACCCGTCTATCTCCCCCACCGACATCCGATCGCCTTGATTGTCCATGGCGCGATCTCAAAATTCAGGTTTTATAAAACAAAATAAATTTCGGCAGCTTGTAATTTTGAGCGCGTTAAACGCGCTTCGGGTCCGATCTCACTCCGCGACACCAATTGTTACTCTAATAGTACAATTGGTGTTCCAAAATTTGGGCCTAACAAATTTAGTCCCAGGTCCGAATCCAACTCCTGACAACCAATTGTTACAGACGCGGCTTTAGATGTTATATTGACCGAGCGGTGGTGTATTTAACCGCGTCCGAACAGTTACTCCCCGATTAGAACCCGATTTCACCCGACGTTGACCAGATCGCCCCACAGATATTCAATCGGGAAACCTCTAAAGCGACCGAAAGAGAATGAAAAAGAAGAAGAAGAAGAATACGGAGGAAGAACAGATTTATTATACACACACAAGCAATGGATGGAAGAAGCAGTAACACAGCGAATCGTTAACTTACACTATTCATTTTTACTTAACCCCAAGACAACGAGCAGGACAGGACGTTCACACTTACACAGGGGATAATGCAGGCAGGTAGGGCTTGAGGTGGATTGCTTGAGAGGGAGGCAAAGTCGGGAGGCAGCAGCTCGCAATTCCTCGCGGTTTTGGCGGGAAAACCCTCCGTCGCGTATCCGCTGCGGTAGACGTCACGCGCTGGTTCGGCACACCTGCTCCTCTTCTTGTGGTGGAGCCATCTCCCTCCTTTCAGCGCGTCTCTCCAAAGCTGGTTTCCTTGCCGAGTACCTCTCCTCTTTGGCTTGGAGCGTTTCGCATCTCACCGCTCCTCTTGGTGCAGCCTCTTTGCTCATCTCCCAGGTCATCTCCCAAGGCCTCTGGTAAAGCAGTCCCTTACAGTCGCTTTTATCACCTCGGGCGAAATCAAGCCGCCGGCTCCGAGGGCACGCCTACCGGGTCGCTCACCGCGGTGCTGATTGGCTGTTAGGGCTGGTTCACTCCTTCCCTCTTATGACGAGGTGGAGACACGCCTTTCTTCTCCGACTCAAAGCACATGGGCAATGGCGGCCTGCGGGATTGAAAACAACTCCCCTTTTGAAAGGAACTTTGGAGAGCGGAGATGTTTGGGGAAATTGGAAGGGCCTACGCTTATTTTGTTTGATACAATGCAAAGTCGATCTAGTGGGAAACACATATTTAGCCTATATAGAATAAGGAAATACACTATTTAAAAAGATATATCGTGACCTGCGTGTAAGTTTCATGGAATTAACTAGGAGGACGGCTGCGACCATTATTTACATTAACAGGGTGTTACCATCCTTTTGTAACGTTCACATTGTAACGTTTTCACATTCGTTACACTTCCTCCAAAATTGTTACACTTCTCAAAAACCGTTACACTTCTCAAATTCGTTACACACTTCTCAAAATCGTTACTATATATATATATATATATATATATATATATATATATATATATATATATATGACTCCATGGTAAGATCTCCAACCTTTAATTGAACAAACAATGACTCAACGTTTCGATTAACAACATGTGAAGCCACACGCCTCCGTTAATCTTCCTCAAGAGTGATAAAATCATCTCAACATCCCCTTATATGCAAAGTGGGCGGGGTATATGCAAAGTGGGGTGGGCAAAGCTGGACAGCCAATGAAACCGTATCACACCGCTCTCGTGAACGGAGACGTTATTTACCAAATTCAAAAATCAACCGCATATTAACGGCTTAAAATAATCCTGTAAGCAATGCTGGATTATAACTCAAGTCTTTAGAAAATCAGGAACAATAATTACATTTAATTAAAAGTTAAACTTGTAAACAATTAAATTGTAAATTAAATTAAAACTGCAAATATATTAAAGCAAAAATTTTTTTTAAGGTAAAATAAAATTGCCATAATATCAAGATCATCACATGTGGCCCTATGCGGTAAACGGGAATGCGGGATGGAGGGGGGTTATATGGGGGGATAGAATGGGGGGGGGAAACCAGAGGGGGGGTGGAAGCGGAGGGGGGGGGGTTGGGGAGAGGGGTGGTTTGGAGGGAGGGGGGGAGGGGGAGGGGGCAAATTGTCCGAATAAAAACCTTGTGTGACATATTATGTGGACTCGTTCAAAGTACGGAATGCCTGCTTCGTTTACACAAGAGTGGGTCAAACGCTACCGGTAAGTCAACTACCTCTTGTGTGATCGAGGTAACAGTTTCTTCTGTGTGCCAAGCCTCCAAAACACGTCTTCTGTTTCTGTTGGGTGTGGAACCCAAAATATTAACCCTATCCCATAAAGGTGTGTGGCCTTCCTTAAGGCCGTTTGGCAATAGCAGATCTGCTGGGAAAATTACATTCAAATGCTTTTTGGTGTTCAGCAATACGTTGACCTAAGGTCCTCCCGGTTTCACCCACATACTCAGCTCCACAACCACAGGGCACTACATATACCACCCCTGACCTATCCTTCCTCGGAAGCTTGTCCTTGACCCTCATAAGGGCTTGGCGAAGGGTGAAAACCGGTGTGAAACTCACCCTCACTCCTGCCGATTTCAAAATTCTGCCGACCCTCTGTGAAACCCCCGGTACAAAAGGGAGAACACACAAACCCTTTGGTTGTTCTCTCGGTCTCAGCCTGTTGTGTGGGGAAGCCCTTATTATTAGGGTTTCACCCTTATTGTTAGGGTTGTGTGGCGAAGGGTTTTCACCCTTCGCCAAGCCCTTATGAGGGTCAAGGACAAGGTCAACACTTTCTTGCTGACCGTGGTGTAGAGCATATGGAGTGGCCTGCCATGTCCCCGGATATGAATCCGACAGATAACTTGTGGGCAGAATTAACGCATCAAATCGACCACTCGGACCAGCAGCCGACCTCTGTGCGTGAATTGCAGCAGGCTATTTTCACTGCATGGCAAGCGATTCCTGTCCAAACCTTGGCAAATCTCGTGAACAGCATGCCTCAACGTGTACGTGCTCTCCCGAATCCTCGTGGGGGGTTACACGAAGTACTGAACTGTAATTTTACTCTCAGTAATCCCAGTCGTAATTTAACTTTTGTTTTTGTTAAAAAAATATTTGGCTAATGTGCAAAATAAAGAGATACTTCTGGAAAACGTACAGAAGTTTAACACAGTACTGTCCGTGAATTGAGTTCGATATCAGTTTACATCACTTTCAAGGATCAATTCATTTGCTTCGAAATGTCAAATGTGGTTTTTGTTTCTTTTAAAGGTCACATTAACAAAATCGAGAATAATTTCAACATAATTCCAATGAACTTTTGGTTTTAAGTCATCTTGAAAAGTAAGTTCACCCCCACAAAAAAAATTCCATATTAAATGCCAAGTCTGTATATGTGTGTGTGTGTGAGTATGTGTTTATATATGTGTGTGTGTGCTTATGTGTGTATGTGTATGTGTGTGCATGTGTGTGTGTATGTGTGTGTATATATATATGTGTGTATGTGTGTGTGTATGTGTATATATATGTATATATACACACATGTGGCGGACACGAAAGCCCACTGGCGTGGTGACATCATTCCGCGCACCAAGTGGGTGGCGGCCACGCCCCTGGGGTAGGCGTGGCCCGAGGATATACACGGGGCGCGCAGCCCGGAGCGCGCGAGTGTTACAGTGAGCTCCTGAAATAAAGACGCTTATAAGTTACCGCTTGTCCGCTTCCTCCTTGCTCGCAAGCAGCGCGCGTAACGCCGCGCTTTACTGGTGACCCTCGACGTTGGATCTGCCGGAGCGATCCTTCCACACACGACGCCATTGCCATGGCCGACAACGCAATGTCGATTAAACTTCCCGAATTTTGGGAGGCCCAGGCCAAAGTCTGGTTCGTCCAAGCTGAAGCCCAATTTCAGCTTCGGCGCCTCACCGGCGACGACACGCGCTACTGCCACGTCGTCGCCTCCCTCGGGCCCGGCACGGCCGCTCGAGTTGTGTCCGTCCTTCGCCACCCACCGGACGGCCACAAGTACGAGGCACTCACGCGGCTACTCCTAGCCACGTTCGGCCTCACGGACGACGCACGGGCCGACCGCCTCCTGGATCTCCCCGAGCTCGGCGACACGTGCCCGTCGGTCCAAATGGACCATATGCTGTCACTGTTAGGCGACGAAGCCCCCGGTTCTCTATTCCGGGCGCTTTTCCGTCGCCAACTTCCAGCGCAGGTTCGCCTCGCATTGGCCGGGACCGTGCTAACGGAACCCCGAGCATTGGCGGCCGAGGCGGACAGGTACTTCGCGGCTTCGGAGACGCGGGCGAGAGTCGGTGCGGCCGTCACGGACCTCGAGGCTGATGCTGCTGATGATGCTGATCCACAGCATCAGCTTACACAGCATACGCAGCATGCTGATACGCACCTCGTGACCGCCGCCACGCCCCGCCCACCGCCGTGGCGAAAACCGCCACCGCGGGGAAACCCGCCAACTCCACCGGCCTGGCGGAGCCAGCCGCACTCCTACAGCTCCACCACCTGGTGCTGGTTCCACGCCAAGTTCGGCCACGAGGCTCGGCAGTGTCATCCGCCATGCTCCTTCAACAGGTCGGGAAACGCCCGGGCCGGCGCTCAATAGTGGCGATGAGCGCCGGCCGTTCGAGCAGCCTGCTGTTCATAACGGACACCTTATCCGGGCGCCGTTACCTGTGCGACACGGGAGCGCAGGTGAGTGTCGTTCCTGCCGGTACGTCAGACAAGCACGCCGCGGGCTGGGGCCCCGCGCTGCTTGCCGCGAACGGGACGCCCATCCGTACGTATGGAAAACGCTGCCTCTCTCTGCGATCCGGAGGGCAGGTTTTCCGATGGACGTTCGTCACTGCCGACGTGCCCATGGCACTGCTTGGCGCGGACTTCCTGTGCACTAATGGGCTCCTGGTCGACGTAAAGCGCAGACGTCTTGTCCAGGCCGAGACGTTCAGCTCGCTCGCTTGTGCGCTGCCAAGCTCGTCGAGCAGCTCAATGAGCGGCTCGCCGAGCGGCTTGCCAAGCGGCTTGCCGAACGGTTTGGTTCCGGCCACGTTGATCTGTACGCTTCCGGCAGCGGACGAATTCACCCGCCTCCTCGCCGGCTTCCCGGCCCTCACGCGGCCCACCTTCTCGGCGGGGGCCATCAAGCACGGGGTGGCCCATCACATCCCCACCGTCGGGCCACCGGTCTACGCCCGGGCACGCCGCCTCGAGCCGACGAAGCTGGCGGTGGCCGCTGCGGTGGCGGTGGCCGCTGCACATCGTGCCGAAGCCCGGCGGGGGATGGCGACCGTGCGGGGTCTATCGCCGTCTCAATGACGCCACCACTCCCGACCGCTACCCCGTCCCCCACATTCAGGACTTTTCCGCCCGTTTGGCGGGCATGTCCTTCTTCTCGAAGGTGGACCTCATACGCGGCTACCATCAGGTCCCCGTCAGGCCGGAGGACGTCCCGAAGACGGCGGTCATCACGCCATTCGGACTCTTCGAGTTCCTGCGGATGCCCTTCGGTCTGAAGAATGCGGCTCAGGCATTCCAGCGACTGATGGACAGCGTCCTGCGCGACTTGGATTTTGTCTACGTCTACCTGGACGATATCCTCGTCGCCAGCGCGTCCCGCGAGGAGCACCGACGCCACCTCCGCACGCTCTTCGAACGCCTGGGCCAGCATGGCCTGATTGTGAACCCCGCAAAGTGCCGGTTCGGCGTCGCCGTAATCGATTTTCTGGGGCACCATGTCACCAGGCACGGAGCCGTCCCCCTGCCGGCCAAGGTGGAGGCGGTGAAGGGGTTTCCGCGCCCCCGCACGATCAGAGGGCTGCAGGAGTTCCTGGGCATGGTGAACTTTTACCATCGGTTCCTGCCCCGTATCGCCCAGCTCCTGCGCCCCCTGCACGAAGCTCTCCGAGGTAATCTGGGCAAAGGCGACGTTACCTGGACCGAGCAGATGGACACAGCGTTCACGGGCGCGAAGCTCGCCTTGGCTAACGCCACCATGCTCGCGCACCCGGCGCCCGATGCACCGATCGCCCTCACCACCGACGCCTCGGACTACGCGGTGGGCGCGGTGCACGAGCAATGGGTGCGTGGAGCGTGGCAACCGCTGGCATTCTTTAGCCGGCAGCTTCGCCCGCCCGAACGCCGTTACAGTACCTTCGACCGCGAGTTGCTCGGGCTTCACTTGGCGGTCAGGCACTTCTGCCATCTGCTCGAGGGCCGTGCGTTCACTGCCTTCGTCGACCACAAGCCGCTGATCTTCGCGATGGGCAAGGTCACCGAGCCGTGGTCGGCCCGGCAGCAGCGTCACCTCTTCGCCGTGTCCGAGTACACGACGGACATCCGGCACGTCGCGGGGAAGGACAACCCGGTGGCGGATTGCCTTTCCTGGGCCGTCGCCCACGCAGTCCACCTCGGCATCGACTATGCCCAGATGGCAGTGGACCAGGCCGCTGACCCCGACGTCCAGGCCTTGCGGACCTCCGTCACGGGCCTCCGCGTCACCGAGGTGCCGTTCGACGGCGCGGGCGCGGCCCTCTTGTGCGATGTCTCCCTCGGGCGGCCTCGCCCCATCGTGCCCGCGGGCTGGCAGCGCCAGGTGTTTGACGCCATCCACGGCCTGTCCCACCCGGGCGCGAGGGCCTCCCAAAGGTTGATCGCTGACAAGTTCGTCTGGCATGGCCTCCGGAAGGCCGTCCGCGGCTGGGCCAGGACGTGCCTCGCGTGCCAGCGCGCCAAGGTGCACCGGCACACCCAGGCCCCGTTGGCCCCGTTCACGGTGCCGGAACGCCGGTTTGACCACGTCCACGTGGACCTGGTGGGACCTCTGCCCCCCTCGCGGGGTTTCACCCACATCCTCACCATGGTGGACCGCACCACCCGGTGGCCGGAGGCCGTGCTCTTGGCGTCGACGACGGCGGCGGACGTCGCGCAGGCTTTCATCTGCACCTGGGTCGCCCGGTTCGGCGCTCCCTCAGACATCTCGTCCGACCGCGGCCCCCAGTTCACCTCGGAGCTCTGGGGGGCGGTCGCGCAGCGGCTCGGGGTCCGGCTGCACCGAACCACGGCCTACCACACCCAGGCTAACGGCCTGTGTGAGCGATTTCACCGCTCATTGAAGGCCGCGCTCCGGGCCACCCTCCGCGACTCGGTCGACAGGCTCCCCTCGGTCCTGCTGGGCCTCCGGACGGCGCCCAAGGATGACCTGCGCGCATCCGCGGTGGAGTTGGTCTTCGGGCAACCGCTGCGGGTGCCGGGCGAGTTCCTCCCCGACTCCACGGCACCATGGTCCGCGGCACAGCAGCGCTCCGCTCTGCAAGAGACAGCCCAGAGGTTCGCCCCGGTGCCAACGGCATGCCACGGGCACCCACCGACGCACGTCGCCCCGGAGCTTCGCACGGCGGAGTACGTCTTCGTCCGCCACGATGCCCACTGGACACCACTGCGGCCCCCGTACGACGGGCCTTTCCGCGTGCTGGAGAGCGGAGCAAAGCACTTCACCCTGGACATTGGCGGTACTCCTGACCGCGTTTCTGTAGACCGCCTCAAGCCGGCCCACCTCGACGTGGACCATCCACCGCCAGTGGCCCGACCCCCGCGTCGGGGCCGCCCCCCTGCGGGCGGACCCCCGGCACCGCCCAGCCCCGCCGCCACGCCACCCCCCGGTCCTGCACCCATCCCAGGGGCAGCCAGGGGCATCCCACCTGGCATCCCTGCACCCCGGACGCCGCCGATCGCCAGGGGGCGCTTCAGCCGGGTCATCCGTTTGCCCCGCAAACTGGCCCTCCAGGTGCGCGGGAATTCTGGGGGGGCGCGTGTGGCGGACACGAAAGCCCACTGGCGTGGTGACATCATTCCGCGCACCAAGTGGGCGGCGGCCACGCCCGAGGGGTAGGCGTGGCCCGAGGATATACACGGGGCGCGCAGCCCGGAGCGCGCGAGTGTTACAGTGAGCTCCTGAAATAAAGACGCTTATAAGTTACCGCTTGTCCGCTTCCTCCTTGCTCGCAAGCAGCGCGCGTAACGCCGCGCTTTACACACATATATATATATATACACATATATATACACAGCGACCCGCTTCCGGTCCGGTCTGAAGAGGACGCAGGCGTCACATGCTCGCCGCTTCTTTGACTGGGCCACTGTCTGTGGCTTGCTTTTTTGGTGGTCGTGCGGATTTTTTGGCCATTGGGTCTGCCCTCCGCATAGTCCCGGCTCTGCTCACTGCTTCGCCTACCCGGCTCCTTCGCCTGCTCGCTGTTTCCTCGGGCACGCTCTCGTGGGTTGTGTCCTTCGCAGCGGTGTGGCGGCAGTTTTCCCGCCGTGATCTTGATTTGTAGCGGCGGCGGTTGATTGCCGCTGCATTTCCCGCTTTGCCGTGATCAACCTTGGCCTCGTGATCGTCTCTTTGCTCCTGTCTGCCCTCTGCTTGGTCCCGACTCTGCTCCTGGCTTCACCTACCTGGCTCCTTCGTCTCCTTCGTTTCCTTGGGCCTGCTCCCGTGCGTTGGGACCATTGTTTCACCTCAACCTTGGCCTCGTGCTCGCCTCTCCGCTCCTGCCTGGCATGGCTCTGCGGTACTCCGCCGCAAGGCTCCTTCTGCTCAATACCTGCTCCACCCCATCATGCATCTCTGCCATCAAATCAAATGGACTCCTTTGACGACCCAGGTACATTCACCGTGGCTCCGGTCGTAAGTTTGTATATGTACAATCAGGTCACTCCATCCCCGTCCTCTGGTCAGCTCAGCGCACTCCCACTCATCGTCCCAGCGCACCTAATCACGGCAACGCACAAAATCGCACCTCCTGCCTGCGAACCCTGGCTAAATCACCTGAATTCATCCCCGCTGTTCAAAACAACATCAAGCTCACCCTGTTCAACACCCGGTCCCTCAACAACAAATGCCTCATCCTCAACGACTACATCCTGGATAACAAACTGGACTTTCTCTGTCTCACCGAAACCTGGCAACAACCACTGGACTACTACACGCTCAACCTCACCACACCCAATGGATATTCCTACGTCAATAAACCACGCTCGGAGGGCCGAGGTGGTGGAATTGCTGTTATCCACCGTCAAGACATCAGGACCAGCCTCATCCCCATCGCCTCATCCTCATCCTTTGAACACCTGGCTTTTAAACTCTCTGGTCGCACGCAGTCAGTCATGGCTGTCGTCTACCGCCCTCCCAAACCACACCCATTATTCCTGTCTGACTTCTCCTACTTTCTGACCCAGCTATGTTCCCTCTCCCCCTCAATCCTCCTCAATTCCAGCATGGATTAACCGTGAACGCCACGTTCCTAAAGGCATCCATGTAGTAAACGTTCCTGCATGGACTAACCGTGAACTTCACGTTCCTAAAGGCGTCCATGTAGGGAATACTCAGCTCGGCCTCCCGGGAAAAAGTGCTATCAAGAGGCAATGGGTGGTTTGGTTACAAAAGTTGGCCTGCAAAGAAAGTTTTCGCTGTGGTCAAACTTTCTCTCCTGAAGGGGGGAAGTGTTACGGACTCGGCCCTAATGATTGTTGTTATGAGTATTGTTGTTGGTTCGAAGTATTCTAGATATCATGCTTATTGTGACTTAAGGGAAAGGGTTGTTGTGAGTAAACGATTTTAAAACGCTCATGGTAAAATGTGGCCGGAAATCCGGATCAAGACCGGAAGAGGTGGAGCGAGAGAGAAAGAGGTGGGAGGATCGAAAAGAGACGTGGTGGTTGAAGCTCTGGGTCTAGCGTTCGACGTACAGTGCGAGGGAACTTTGCGTCCTTGAAGAGAAGTTCGGTCGATAAGAAATATCGCCGGAGTGCGTGGAGCCTGTGTCGTCGGGTATTCTCATTGAGGTTCTGGAGGTTCCAGCCCTTGAGAATCCGGGTTGGAGCGAAAGCCGTCCGCCATCTTGGCCACGCGAGCACACTGCAGTGAACAGGCTTTCGTCGTGTCGGCTGAGCATTATTCCCTGGTGGATTGCCGGGAACGGCTGTGCCAGAAAGGGACCCGTGAGAATTATACAGAGGCTCGCGGGTTGAACCGCAACGTGTACGTCGTAGCGCATCTTTGTGAGGTTCCTCTCCACCGCTGTGTTGCTGGGGGCTGAGCACGTGACCTCGGGGTCGTCTCGCTCGTCTACGCCTCAATTGACCACTGCGCCTTGACTCCCCGATCGCGGGAGCGCACAGAGACATTGGGACTTCGCCTTGGAGCGGAGCAGAGACATTGGGGGAGGTGCCGTGAATGGGGTTAAGGGGCTTGACAAGGATATTATCATAAGATTTGAAAGTAGGGGTGATTGCCCCCATTGCTGTATGGCTCTTTGTGTGTGATTTATAATATAGTATGGTTTGTTTATAACTTGGTGTGGTTGCATCATTGGTTCGGCTGTTTCATTTGCTGGTTCCATTGAGGGACATTATTTGCTGGGTTTCAACCAAGGATAAAACATCTTTCTGCCGGGGACCCTCTCGGGGTTCGGAGGTCCACCGAGACCAGCGTTAAGGGGGGGGGGGGGGGGGACCCCATAACAATATATATGTATATATATACACACATATATATATATATATATATATATATATATATATATATATATATATATATATTGTTGCGTTTTTTCGAAGCCCGTTCCCTTACCTAGTGGAGATTAAGCCCCTTTTTCTCCTTGGGTCTTCAAAACCGCAAGAACGAGTCGCCACTTCCGGGCAGACGTGGAAAAGGGTTTCAGGACAATTTCACACGTACCTTGAGTACCCACGCCACAGCGGAAGCGGGGATCGAGTCTCCTATGAACCACGGGTGATTGAGTACACCCGAGCGGATGGCGTACCACGTGACTCGTGCTGTTACCTTTCTATAGAACCCGATCAGAGCGAACTAATTCGTACCACACGAGACCAATAGTGGAAGACACAAAACGGTCGAATCAGAAGGAATAACAAATGTATTTACACTATTTACAGGGATTTGGTAGAAGAAAAGGGACACAGGGCAGAACCTAAGCAGTCTTCCTTTTTACCCAGACACGGGCCCGATCACTCACACGGGGAAATGGAAGAAGAATGTTCGCGCACCGAATGCACCTGCTTTGGTCGCTCCAGGAACAGCTCACCCGGCATGGCCCTCTGGCGGTCACAGCACATATCCCGGCGAAAGCAGGCAGGCGGGAAAATCCTTGCGGCGCATATATCGGCAAAGGCAGGCAGGAGGAAAAACGCGCATCTGTGGCCCGGCGCGGGTCGTCTTTTACAGCGCGATTA
Source organism: Myxine glutinosa (assembly GCF_964187855.1). Classification (NCBI taxonomy): domain Eukaryota; kingdom Metazoa; phylum Chordata; class Myxini; order Myxiniformes; family Myxinidae; genus Myxine; species Myxine glutinosa. The sequence continues at coordinate 181,982,329 of NC_136264.1, forward strand.
ATACTGCGCAGAGGCGGGGAGCAGGGCAAGTTCATGTACAATGGGATTACGCGCATCTCCTTCTGAACTCAACTCCGAACTAACTCAGCGCGTCTCCCCTGGGGTCTCATCTGAGCGCTCCGAACTCATAACTGACTCACGTATTCTCACCCGAACTCAACTCCACTCGAACTCATCTGGGGCTCATCTCATAACTGAGGTGGGGGGCTCTGGGCACAGGGTTATATGGCCCTGCCCTAGCCCGACTCGAATGTTCCAAACCCCGCCTTTTGCCGCAGTGGTAAGTCACTCCCCTCGAGCCCTGATTGGTGGCTCGTGCTTACCGGTGGCTCCTCCTCTGCCTTCCTTCGGCCTCGGTCAACTTGTTCAGGCCTGCCACGTGGTATTTTGGCGCCAATACCAACCCAAAGCTCCAATAAGGACACCTAATTTTCATTATACTACCTCAACGCAAAACTAACACAGGAAAGGTCTATGCTTACATTTACTAAGAAATAACTGAACTTAAACGAGGCTACATGTTGTAGTGTAACTAACTAGGAGGGGAAATTAACCTTTATTATAAAACCACAAAACCGCAACACTACACCCCTCCCTCGTCAGACTCATCCCCGAGTCAGAAGCACCAATGGAACGACCAGTAGAGAATGACATGCAAAATTAACTTTACTCTTACATGTGACACATAGGTGTGGTTCCCCCTAGCATTTACTCTGACCCGTGTGTGCGACAGTTTTAAACACTAGATATGTCCCTCCTATTGCGTTGAGCAGTTTCATAACAGATTCACGCCCACAACTAACTGAGTATTTCCGGAATTTCAAACTAAACACCGAGCCGGTGGGCAGCATTCTTATATTTACAAGCACAAAACTTAATTTTATTTACAATTCTATGACCCAGGACCTGTCCTTTTTGGAAGAGAAGATTAGAGGGGAGAGAAAGCACAGCAAAAACACACTCATAAATCATGACACTTGTTGCTTGCTTCTTGCATCTTGCTTCTTCTGGGTGCATATATCAAACCGGCGAGCTCCCGGACCGGCATACAGGCCATTTTAAACTTCAGGACTATCTAAACTTACACATCTTCTTATGCCTAGCACACCATGATAAAATGCACAAAAATGCTTTTATTTTATTCCTTGCCAGGCAGGGCCACTCCCATGTGGTCCGACTGCGTGACATTAATGCCACTCAAACAAGTGGTCCGAAGGTGCAAGATGGTTTTGCAGAAAATGCTGCACAGCAGAGGTGCAAGGCCACAAGGCTTGTGGTCCATAAGTGTGATAAGGTGCAGCAAAGGGTTTGGCAGAAAAGTGCTGCACAGGTGCAACAAGGGTGCAGCAAAAGGATATCGCAGCAAAGTGCTGTGCTGTTCAGCTGCACAGATGTAGCAAGGTGCAGAAGGGATGCTGCACAGGTCTATGGTGCCGCACAGTTCCACCTCCAAAATGGCCCTGGGGTGGGGGGAGAGATAGGCCACCTCTCTTGCAAACAAAGTGCACTTACTTGGACTCAACTTCAACCCTGCCTGTCTGAGGCACCCGAACACCTGGTCCAAATTAGCTATTGCCTGGGGGAATGTCTTCGCATGCACGAGAACGTCATCCAGGTACACCTGGCATGATTGCCATGGCATTCCGCCTAGTACATGCTCCATTAATCTCTCAAAGGTGGCGGAGGCGTTACACAAACCAAACGGCATCACAGTGAACTGATACAGCCCCTTACCTGTGGAAAATGCCGGTTTCTCCTTCCCCGCCCTATCCATATCCCCTTCCAATACCCACTCTTGAGGTCTCAAGTTGAAAACCAATTTGAGCCTGCAACGGCATCGAGGGTATCGTCAATTCTTGGCAGGGGATATGAGTCCTTGAGTGTCACGTTGTTTAGCTGGCGATAGTCCACGCAGAAACGCGAGGTCACATCTTTCTTTTTGACCAGCACAACGGGTGACATCCAAGGACTTCCCGAGGGCTCAATGATACCTGCATTGAGCATCTTGTCTACCTGTTCGTCAGCTTCCTCCCTCTTGCTCCAAGGGAGCCGTCGGGCGGGCTGACGAATACGCCGGGCCTCACCGATGTGGATCTGATGTTTCACCAGGCCCGTAGGTCCAATATCCTCTGGGGACAAGAAGAAGATATCCAAATGGGTTTCAATTAGTTTGTGTAAGGCCTCGCTCTGGGTACCCTCCAACTCTACACTACTACGATTTACCATCTCACAAATGGGCTTGGGCCAATTCCTACCATTTATTGAAGGCTCCCCCTGGGGCCGGCTCGGCTGGATGTTCTCGCCCCTCACTGACATGACTTCTTGAACTGGGGTGCAGCCGGCTACCTTCGTGCCCCTCACTATAGTGCGTGGATCTGTACTAATATTAATTACCCGGACTGCCACCACCAGCCTGTCCGTTTTTACGAGGGTGCGGCCCACGATTAACCCAGGTATGGATCGCGCTGCCACCGGTTCAACCAGGCCGCAGGACTCCTGCCATGTTGGGTGAGCTAACCATCGGGCCGGCACTATGGCCTCGGCCCTCGGAGGGATGGTCACGGCCTCAGGAGCCTCCAGCTCCACCCTTTTGGCCGTGCTCACCCCCTCCAATGGTAGCTCTTATACTCCCACTTGCAGGGTCCCCTGGCACAAATCGATTTTACAACCGCTGGCAGTCAACAAATCCAACCCTATTAAGCATGGGTCGCACACCTCCGCAACCCAAACTTCTATCTCTCTCTTTACCGATCCCAACTTGAGGGTTACAAAACAACGCCCTATGATCGGGGCGTTACCCCGGTAGCCAGCTGCAAACTATAATTTTCCAGACGCTGGATTTTATCCCAGCCGTCTGCACTCGAATTAAGGATCACAGGGCTGATGATCGTGGCGCTAGCTCCTGTGTCCACGACGGCGTCTACCCCCACGCTGGCAATTTTGCACCGAATTGTGAGGCTACCTGTACCAATTTGGCCACAATAGATGACCTGTCGCGTCAATGAGGGCTCTTCTCCATCCCCTACTGCCGAACACCGCCCTGCATGCTTGGCACATTCTAGTTTCCCGGGCCATGGCGGGGGGGTGTCTGGGGTCGGCTAGTCCGATCCGTTCGAGGTGGAGTTGATAGTCTCGGCTGTTGGGGTCCGTCCCGGCACGGAGCTCGACACTCTCGCGCCCGGTAACCCAGCCGACCACAATTATAGCACCTGACCTGGTAAAGTGCTTGCCTACGGAATTCCAAATTTCCCCCCCTGAATGTCCGAATTGGGGCATTTGATCGTGGCCCACCGTGGGCCACCTCCGGGGCCACCTGCCATGGTCCAGGTCCCGCCCGACGCTGGTTCACCAGCCTCCGGACCATGCTCTCCAGGTCAGGACCCCCTTCGGGGGTGGACCACCTAGGGGGGCCGCCACCCATCACGGGTCCCACCTGGCGCACCGCCACGCCGTGGCGCTCGCCTCCCCGAGCCAGGGGCCTCACTGCTTCCCAACGAGCCGCAGCATCAGCCGCCTGGCTCAAGGTCTGCGGGCGCCACATGGCGAGCTGTTGTCAGAGCTCCGGATCCGGGAAGGCCTGGATAAAGTGATCCAGCGCCAGGCTTTCCTGGGAACCCGCTGCCATGTCCGCGTGTGCGATCCCTACTGCGTGGCGAATGTTATGCGCAAGTTCCCCGATGGTCTCCTGGGGCTTACGTTTTCGCTGCGCGAGCTGAGCTTTAACAAGCTCGCTCTGCTGTTCGATGCCGAATCGGTTAATTAAGGCTGCACGGAGGGCTGGCAGGGTGAGAGCACCTGGCGGTAACGCCGTCAGCACCGCCGCCGCCACGCCGCGCAGTGCCCCCACAAGGTGTACTCCACCTTCGTCCGGATTCCAACCGTACCCCTACACACATACTCAAACTGCGCCAGGTATGCCCGCAGATCACTCTTGCCGTCATACGGCGCGAGTTGGACCTTGTGGGTGCCCGAAGGCCAGACCCTGTGCGTCGCTCCTTGCGGGGTTAGCGCGGGGCCCAACCGTTCGGGCCCCCACAGTACACTATTCCCAGGGGGCTCTCGTGCATCCCCCGTACCCCTAAAGACTACCCCTGTCGGCGTCGATGCTTGGGTTGCCCCTCCGCAACCCGCTACCCACTCCATACTCGCATACCTTGGCTCACCCATACCTTTCACACTCCCCATAGTCGGACATCCTTGCACACACTCTCTTTCCACGCACTCCGGACCAGTCGCACACCTCACCCTTGGCCTTTCACGAACGCCCGGGTCCATACCAACACCCAAGCTCGCCGAACCTCCCCTCACACCATAGACATTTCCGAGCAATCGAGCATATCGCCACTCACCTCGGCACATCTTCTCCTTCGCTCCTCCTCCGCCACCTGCAAACTCTTTATTTGGTCAGTAAGCACATCATCATGCTGTGAGCACATTTTTTTTCTTTTTTTTTGTATACTGAATCGAGGCTCGTGAAAGAGCTAACATTTACTTCACAAACAAATCAACCAGACAAACAAAATATATAAAAAGAGGGAGCGGAAGACAAGATGGGGAGAGAAGGGGAAGCACACAAACACAACATTTGAGAGCAGGGAGATGTGTGGGAGGGAGAGGGCTTGGGGGGAGGGGGCGTGGGAAGGGGAGGGGGGTGGGAAGGGGAGGGGGGGTGGGAGAAGTATAAAACACAAGGACACCAAGGACTTCCTGGACAGAAGTTGGTATTTCAAAAAAGTGGATTTGGGGTGAAATTAGCAGGGGTAGAAAAGATCAAGGTTTTGGATGGGGGAAGATAAGAGATGGTGGTGAACAGCTGTTTTAAAGACCTGGAGGGAGGAGTGGGACTGAAGAGAGTGACGGAGTTTGTTCCAGAGGCAGGAGAAAAGAGGAATGAAGGAGTGAAGGTGAGCAGAGAGTCTTGATTTTGGCAGTTTAACCATAAGAGGGTTGCAGGCAGATCTAGTGCGACCTGTAGGAATATTTGTGGAACAGAGCCCAGAGAGAGCTGGGGGGGCAAGGCCAGAGAGGAGTCGGTAGAAGACGGAAAGACCACCAACCTGCCTGCGGTGAGTGAGTGAGAGGCCCTTGGAGTTAGCTTCATCGCGGGAGATTCCAATGATTCTGAATGCTTTGGTTTCAACAGCGTGAAGAGGTGCTAGGTGTGAGGCAGGAGCACCAGCCCAGAGGGGAGAGCAGTATTCCATTGAGCTGTGGATGAAAGCCTTGTATGTGGTGAGGAGCTCAGGTGTGCCAAGGAAGGACTTCGCACGACGGAGGATGCCCAGTCGGTGACTGGCTTTGGAGGCCAGATTTGAAATGTGGTTTTCCCAGGAAAGATCATGGCAGAAAGTGAGACCCAAAAGCTTGAGTGACAGAACTTCTTGGAGAGGATTATTCAGAAATAATGGTCTCGGTCGTCTCTATATGTTTCCTGACTTCCCGTTCTTTCGTCTCCAATGTCTCTGTCACCTCGTCCAACACCTCTTTGTCAACCCCTTGTGTACCATCTGACATTCTTTCTTTGTCGCCATTAATTCCTTCTTTATCTCTTTTTGCATCGCTTTCAACCCCCCTATTACCGCTGTGTTCTTTTCTACCTGTTCCCCTAACTCCTTTTGTCCCACTGTCAGCTGCCCTACTCTGAGCGTCAACTCCTCTATACCCCCTTGTAACCTCGCCGTACTCTTTCTCACCTCTCTCTCCATGCGCTCCTCACACTGCTTCACCTCATCGCGTACTCCTCCGACCTCTTCGCTCACCCTGTGCCTTATATCCTCCCCCATCTCTCCTATTTCCTTGGTGGATGCCGCCCTCATCTGTTCCAGCCCCCCCTTGTGGGTGTCCAATTTGGTTTCTAGCCCGATTTTTACCTCCTCTCTCTGCTGCTCCATTTGTTTGATTTCCCGGGTGGATTGCTCCCCTATTTCCTTCAATTTGCCTTCCATATTGATTTCTAACCCCTCTAACCCATTCTTCACCCCTTCCATTTGGTTCTCCTGGGTGGCCATCCTACTTTCCAATCCCATTAACCCGTCCTTCATTTCCCCAATTTGGCTACCCACGTCCTCCAATTGGCCCCCTAATCCTCCCAATTTGCTTTCTAGCCCCCCAATTTTGTTGTCTAATCCCCCCAATTTGACTTCGAGGCCCCCAATTTGGCTACCCAATTGTTCACTGGTACCCCTTGCATCGTCACTCATTTCCTGACTGATTCGCTCACTCCGAGCGTTCATCCTTTGCTCTGACTCCATCATACAAGCCCTGAATTGTGCCATAAGGACTTGCAGATCCACAACCCCTACTTGCGCAGTGGGCACGGCCCGTCGCCATGTGCGAGGTGCCGCCATCTTGTGCTGTCACGACCACGTGTGAGGTGCCGTCATCTTGTGCGCCTGCAACCCCCTCTACCGCATCCTCATTACTCTCCTCCTCCATTGCTCCCAATTGTTCCCTGGGGTCCTGGGTTGACTCTACCCCCTCATTCCCCCCTACCGGCACCCGATCGCCTTGATCATCCATGGCACGATTCAAATTTCGGATCTTAATAAAAAATTTGGCCGCTCACATTTTGACCACATTTTTTTTTCAGATGATAAAAATTTGGTTCAGGTCCAAATCCCACTCCCTGACACCAATTGTTACGGATCTCGGTTTACGGCGCTCGCCTTACCGAGGGGGGTTTAATCCCCTCGTCTTTTAAGCTGGCCGCCCGAGTCCGAGAAGATATCGCGCTCCTTTGCGGGGTTGAGATTGACTAGGGTGACTGGTCAATGGAGTCCCAGATACCTTCGCCAACCTCGCCGTAAAGCAGGGCGCTACTTCTGCCCGAGCCACGGACAAGATGGAATTTTGCCGAGCGGTTTAGCAATCCAAAGCTCGAGCCTTTAGCAGAAAGACTACCCCGATTCTGAGCGGTTCCTATATCGTGCCACCGATATTCAATTGGGGACAGGACGCAAGCGATTGGATGAGAGGAACCGAAGAATAAGAAGGGTGAAGGAAGAACAAATATGATTTATTAACTACACTAAAAGAGGAAACGAAAGGCAAGAATATACAAAAGAAGGAAATAAAAGGACATAGGGCAACCTTATACACTCTTATATAACACGCCCAGGACAATACAAACACACTTACCCTCAAAGGGATGGAATGGCAGGAAAGGCAGGAATGGCAGGAAAGGCAGGAATGGCAGGAAAGGAGGAGAAGGTCCAAGCATATGGCACAGGCGTCGAGGTCCGCTCCAGGTCACGCTCCGGTCCACGCTCCGGGCTTGAGCAAAAACCCGGCGGCAGCTGCGCGTATGGTTTGCACGCGGTCGGACAATGCCAATATATTTCTTGGGGAAACTGGCCTCCTGCTTATGTAATAGGTCGACACCGCGCTTCTCTCCTCTTGCTCGAACCTCTGTTGTCGCCGTCGTGCTCATCTCCTCTTGAAGCAGTCCCTCTCGGCCGCTTTTATTTGGCGTTGTTAGATCAAGCCGCCGGCTCCCAGGACACGCCCAATGGTGAGCTTGCCTCGGCCCTGGTTGGCTCCAGGAGCTTGCCGGTCCCGCCCCTCGACGAGACGTTGACAGGGCCACGCCTTGTTCTTGGCGCCCAACTTACTCCTCCCCTTTTCTCCTCCAGAGGACCGAGCGCGTGATGGCGTTTGCACGGGTCGTAGAAAAGCACTCTTACTGCCATTGAAGAGATTGGGGCCTATTCTTATTTGATTGATGCAACGTAGATTCAAACTATTGGGAACACAGCCTTAATTACACACATACTAATGAGATATCTATAGAGATCCTAAGGTGTGCTACGTGTTGCTCATGGACTAGCTATGGGTGCGATCTTTAACGTTAGACAAATGGGGGTATTTACAAGGGATTATTTATAAGGGAACATTTACAAAAATTTACCAAGTGGAGGGTTCTAAAAACCACAACAATATATATATATACATATATATATATATATATATATATATATATATATATATATATATATATATATATATCCTCAAAAATCACCAATAAACTCCAATACATCCAGAACTCCACTGCCCGTCTACTCACCCATTCCCGGATCCGTGACCACATCACCCCCGTCCTTTACAAGCTTCACTGGCTCCCCATCCCCCAGAGATTCCAGTACAAAATCCTCCTCTTGACATACAAAGCCCTCCATAACCTGGCCCCATCCTACCTGGCTGACCTCCTCTCCAGACACACTCCCACCCGCAACCTCCGCTCTGCTGGTACCAACCTCCTGACCCCCCCCCCCCCCCATGCGGACCAAATTCAGATCCTGGGGGGACAGGGCCTTCTCCATCGCTGCTCCCACCCTCTGGAACTCACTACCTCACACCATCAGAGACTCCTCCTCACTCACCACATTCAAAACATCACTAAAGACCCACCTGTTCAACACTGCATTCAACATTCAACCCACAGCATTTAACCCCTGACTATCACTTCTCCTTCTCCCTCCTTTTGCTTTAAATATTTCCCTATTGATTCTTGTCTTTTTGCAATTGTTGTTTTCATGTATTGTTATGCATTATGTTTTCCACTCTGTCAAAGCGCCTTTGGGCTTCTGAAAAGCGCTATACAAAATAAAAGAATTATTATTATTATTATTATTATATAAGCAAAGATTTGCGGTTGGGAGTAAATCCAAATGACTCCATGGTAAGATCTCCAACCTTTAATTGAACAAACAATGACTCAACGTTTCGATTAAGAACATGTGAAGCCACACGCCTCCGTTAATCTTCCTCAAGAGTGATAAAATCATCTCAACATCCCCTTATATGCAAAGTGGGCGGGGTATATGCAAAGTGGGGTGGGCAAAGCTGGACAGCCAATGAAACCGTATCACACCGCTCTCGTGAACGGAGACGTTATTGACCAAATTCAAAAATCAACCGCATATTAACGGCTTAAAATAATCCTGTAAGCAATGCTGGATTATAACTCAAGTCTCTAGAAAATCAGGAACAATAATTACATTTAATTAAAAGTTAAACTTGTAAACAATATAAATTGTAAATTAAATTAAAACTGCAAAAATATTAAAGCAAAAAAAATTTTTTAAGGTAGAATAAAATTGCCATAATATCAAGATCATCACATGTGGCCCTATGCGGTAAACGGGAATGCGGGATGGGGGGGGGGTTATAGGGGGGGATAGAATGGGGGGGGAAACCAGAGGGGGGGGTGGAAGCGGAGGGGGGGGGGTTGGGGAGAGGGGTGGTTTGGAGGGAGGGGGGAGGGGTAGGGGGCAAATTGTCCGAATAAAAACCTTGTGTGACATATTATGTGGACTCGTTGTTCAAAGTACGGAATGCCTGCTTCGTTTACACAAGAGTGGGTCAAACGCTACCGGTAAGTCAACTACCTCTTGTGTGATCGAGGTAACAGTTTCTTCTGTGTGCCAAGCCTCCAAAACACGTCTTCTGTTTCTGTTGGGTGTGGAACCCAAAATATTAACCCTATCCCATAAAGGTGTGTGGCCTTCCTTAAGGCCGTGTTTGGCAATAGCAGATCTACTGGGAAAATTACATTCAAATGCTTTTTGGTGTTCAGCAATACGTTGACCTAAGGTCCTCCTGGTTTCACCCACATACTCAGCTCCACAACCACAGGGCACTACATATACCACCCCTGACCTATCCTTCCTTGGAAGCTTGTCCTTGACCCTCATAAGGGCTTGGCGAAGGGTGAAAACCGGTGTGAAACTCACCCTCACTCCTGCCGATTTCAAGATTCTGCCGACCCTCTGTGAAACCCCCAGTACAAAAGGGAGAACACACAACCCTTTGGTTGTTCTCTCGGTCTCAGCCTGTTGTGTGGGGAAGCCCTTATTGTTTTCCTGTTGGGTAGCAAGCTGTCAGGATAACCATTTGCCCTGTGTTCCATCCAATGGAACACAAAAGATCGGTGGTGCACACCCTCTCAAAAAGAGCACGTCATTTACCATCCACCTTTGAAGACAAGATGAGTGAGGTGGACCATCTTCAAAATGTGTTAAGGGCAAATGGTTATCCTGACAGCTTGCTACCCAACAGGAAAACAATAAGGGCTTCCCCACACAACAGGCTGAGACCGAGAGAACAACCAAAGGGTTTGTGTGTTCTCCCTTTTGTACCGGGGGTTTCACAGAGGGTCGGCAGAATCTTGAAATCGGCAGGAGTGAGGGTGAGTTTCACACCGGTTTTCACCCTTCGCCAAGCCCTTATGAGGGTCAAGGACAAGCTTCCAAGGAAGGATAGGTCAGGGGTGGTATATGTAGTGCCCTGTGGTTGTGGAGCTGAGTATGTGGGTGAAACCGGGAGGACCTTAGGTCAACGTATTGCTGAACACCAAAAAGCATTTGAATGTAATTTTCCCAGCAGATCTGCTATTGCCAAACACGGCCTTAAGGAAGGCCACACACCTTTATGGGATAGGGTTAATATTTTGGGTTCCACACCCAACAGAAACAGAAGACGTGTTTTGGAGGCTTGGCACACAGAAGAAACTGTTACCTCGATCACACAAGAGGTAGTTGACTTACCGGTAGCGTTTGACCCACTCTTGTGTAAACGAAGCAGGCATTCCGTACTTTGAACAACGAGTCCACATAATATGTCACACAAGGTTTTTATTCGGACAATTTGCCCCCTCCCCCTCCCCCTTCCCCCACTCCCCCCCCTCCCTCCCTCCAAACCACCCCTCTCCCCAACCCCTCCCCCCCCTCCGCTTCCACCCCCCCTCTGGTTTCCCCCCCCCCATTCTATCCCCCCCTATAACACCCCCCATCCCGCATACCCGTTTAACGCATAGGGCCACATGTGATGATCTTGATATTATGGCAATTTTATTTTACCTTAAAAAAAATTTTTGGCTTTAATATATTTGCAGTTTTAATTTAATTTACAATTTAATTGTTTACAAGTTTAACTTTTAATTAAATGTAATTATTATTGTTCCTGATTTTCTAGAGACTTGAGTTATAATCCAGCATTGCTTACAGGATTATTTTAATCCGTTAATATGTGGTTGATTTTTGAATTTGGTCAATAACGTCTCCGTTCACGAGAGCGGCGTGATACGGTTTCATTGGCTGTCCAGCTTTGCCCACCCCACTTTGCATATACCCCGCCCACTTTGCATATAAGGGGATGTTGAGATGATTTTATCACTCTTGAGGAAGATTGACGGAGGCGTGTGGCTTCACATGTTGTTAATCGAAACGTTGAGTCATTGTTTGTTCAATTGAAGGTTGGAGATCTTACCATGGAGTCATATATATATATATATATTGTTATGGATCTGTCACCGGCCTTCTCCCCTTATCAAGGGGTGATTAATCCCCTTGTCTTTACTGACCTGGTGCGACCTGAGACCGATTACGTCCCTTCCGGACAGCGCCAAATAGGGTTTTGGGACCAAATTCGCTCGTACCTAAGTAATAGCGCTGCCCTGGAAGCGAGGAAATAAGCCTCGCACGAACCACGTGTGTTGGTAATATGCCGAGCGGTTTGCATACACGTGATCCACGCCGTTATAACTAATGGAACCCGATTGGAGCGATTTTACTCGTGCCACGCTTAGTCAATGGAGAAATCACAAAGACGATCGAATTCAGAAGAAAAGGAAGAACAAACAGATTTAATTATTATCGCACGTATTTGCAGCTCAGGACGAAGAGACACAGGGAAGCTTAGACCGTCTTAATTCTTAATACCCAAGGACAAACGGGCCCGACTGACACACTCACACGGGGATTGCAGAGGGGCAGGTGTTCTCCAGCGCAGCGGTGGTCCTCCAGGCTCGGCCCCGTCCGGCTCTCCACGGTCCCCGGCACGTCCCGCGAAGATGGAAGTAGGCGAAGGCAGGAACTTGTATCGTGTCGCTCAAACAAACGGGTAATCTCGGGGCGAACGGTAGAGGGCGGACATGGCGCGGCTGGCGGTTATTCAGCCGCGTTCACTCGCTTTGGCTGAACCGCGTAAGTTATCAACGCCCTGGCTGCACCCACGTATTCCTCGTAACCAAGTTCATACAGTGCGAATGATTCTCTTCAAGCGCATCTCCCTTCTCATAACTCAGAAGTCACTCCAGCACACCTCTCCCATAACTCTGGGGGCTTCCGACTGAACTCACATGCACCTCAACTGAGTACTGACGAGCACTTCTCCCTCCTCATAACTGAGGTGGGGCTTTGCGCGATCGGTTTTATTGATACGCCCTCAGCCCGATCGATGTTCCAACCACGCCCTGTGACGCAGTGCTGCAGCCACACACTGTGAGCCCCGATTGGTGACTCATGCTAACTGTCCTCGCCTTGCCGCTGCGACGGCCTCAACCCTCCTCCATCTTCCAAGGCCCACCTCGTGTTAACTCGCGCCCAGCACAGCTAGGGCTTTTTCGCCGCAATGGATCAAGCCTATGGACGTGGAATGGTTCGTAGAAGTAGGGCCTATCCTCCTGTCTTTACAACAACGCAGGATTAACATTGGAAGGGGCCTACTCTCTCATATACTAAGACATAACTATACTACAAATGAGGCAACATGTTGCTTGTGTGACTATCTATGGGGGGCAAACCTTTAACCTTTATTGAACTTTACTGTACAAATCTCAAAACCGCAGCAATATATATATATATATATATATATATATATATATATATATATATATATTGTTACGGACGCGGTTAAAGATGTTATTTACCGAGCGGTGGTATTGCCGCGACCTAACAGTTTCCCCGATTCTTCCCCAACTCACCCGATTCACCCAGACGTTGGCCAAATCGCGCTATGCCAAATCAATGATAGAAAGGACACGACGACTGGGAAAGAGGAAACGACGCAAGGGGTACAGTTCTCAAGACCTCCGGAGGAGGGTATAATTACAGTGGTGGAGAAAAGGGGTAGATTACAAGGCAGTGAGGTAAAGACACAGAAGAGATGGGCACTTAATTACCGTCTTATCTTAGCCCAGACAGACCACAAACGGAACAAGGCAGACTTACACAGGGATTGATGGCAGGAAGGGACAGGTAGTCGATAGCTCAAGGTGCACCTTGGCTCGGGGACAGGATAAAGCACGGTCCAGAAGATGCGGGGAGGTGTCACAGCGCTCGGAGGGGACGTCTTGCTTTCTCTCAGCTCGGCGCGCATCTGACGTCACCTCCCTCTCCCTGCGCATGCTCAGCGGGGAGTGACACGCCCTCGGCTGGTTGGTTCCGCCCCACTGGGCTGGTCCGCCGCTTCCATTGGGTGCGGGGGTTACCGGGCTCCGCCCTTGACGAGGAGCTGACAGGGAGCCCCTATTTGGTAACCCCGTCGAGCACATGTTCGATGGCGGCTCGTTGGGAAGGCCTGGTGCCCTCCCAACACCCCTACCAACCAAGCCGGAGTGAGGACGCGCACTCCCTGCGCTCGTTGTTGTGGTTGTTGTTGTTGTTGTTGTTGTTTTTGTTGAACTGTGAGGAAGAGCTGTGGGGAGGTATTGGGAGGTCCTAAACTTCCTAACGGTGCCATACAATCACATTCTGGTGCAACGAAGGGTCAGAATTAATGGAAACGAGTCCTTAACTGACATAGACTAAGAATAACTAGCAAGATGTCCTATAGTTGTCTTACATGAGATGCGGTGAACCTGGGCACGACATTTAATGGGGGAAATAGGGGGAGGTCGGGTCTACAGAGTGTTGTTTACAGAAAATGGGACTAGGGAATGGGGGATTTGGGGAGAGTTGGGAAGTATTGAGGAAATAGGGGAATATTTACAAGCGGATATGGATGGATGCAAATCCCATATCCGCAACATTATATATATATATACATATATATATATATATATATATATATATATATATATATATATATATATATATATATATATATATATATATATACATACACAGACTACAGAGCCCATAGAAAGTCTACACCCCATTTCAATTTTTTCAAAAAAAGTATCGTTGAATCATTTATTGTACGAAATATATTAACAACCAAAATTGTCCAGGTCTTTTTGGGAACACTCTCCATATACATTATACAGTCACGTGAAAAAGTAAGTACACCCCATGTAAAGTTTTGACTTTTTCAACACATTTCAACACAGCTATTTGATCTTCATTTCAACAATATTGATAGATAAAGGTGATATAATATAACAAATATCATGAAACATACATTTTGTAGTCCATTGTATAATTTAAATAAACATAAATGCAAATTTCGCATGTGGAAAAAGTAAGTACACCCCTACATTTATCACTACTTCAAATATCTAAAATTAGAATCAGGTGCACCAGCTCAGGTGCAAATGATTAGAACATCATTGGAGAGGATCTTGGAGGAACCTGTCTTATTTAAACCTCAGACATTTCGTTTGGTTTGCTCTTTGTTTTTGAAGTGTGCGGTGTCACCATGCCTAGATCAAAAGAGCTCTCTGGGGGCCTTCAGAAAGAAGGTTATAGATGCTGTTACGGCCTGAAGCACACCAAGCCAAGCCTTCAATCACACTGACTTTATTTATGGATAATCACACGAAAATCTCTTCCCACACATAAAACCAAGAAGGGAGAAAAGAGGGAAAAACCCGAATAGGCCAGTCCAAGAGTAGGCAGATCCAAGAGTAGGCCGGTCCAAGAGTAGGCCGGTCCAAGAGTAGGCCGGTCCAAGAGTAGGCCGGTCCAAGAGTAGGCCGGTCCAAGAGTAGGCCGGTCCAAGAGTAGGCCGGTCCAAGAGTAGGCAGGTCCAAGAGTAGGCAGGTTCAAGAGTAGGCCGGTCCAAGAGGAGGCCGGTCCAAGAGTAGGCCAGTCCAAGAGTAGGCAGGTCCAAGAGTAGGCAGGTCCAAGAGTAGGCAGGTCCAAGAGTAGGCAGGTCCAAGAGTAGGCCGGTCCAAGAATAGGCCCCAGGGCAGGCCCCACGGCAGGCCCAACAGTAGGCCCCAAGGCAGGCCCAACAGAAGGCCCAAAAGTAGGCCCCAGTGCAGGCCCAGCACGAGAGGGTAGGAGTAGGCAAGTCCACGAGTAGGCCCCAAGGCAGGCCCCAGTGCAGGCCCAGCACAAGAGGGTAGGAGTAGGCAAGTCCATGAGTAGGCCCCAAGGCAGGCCCCAGTGTAGGCCCCAGTGCAGGCCCAGCACAAGAGGGTAGGAGTAGGCAAGTCCATGAGTAGGCCCCAAGGCAGGCCCCAGTGGGAGGCAGCAAGAGTTCGATCACCGTCACCCTTCAGGTAGGGAGATTGCAGCTAGGGCACTCCACAACCCCCGAAAAAGCACTCTGCCATTAGCCCTCCTCCAAAATGGCCACTCACTCCTCTGAATCACCTTCCTGGCCACTCCCCTGCCCCATAGCCAATCATAGGCTTTGTACACATGGACCAAACCACTTGGTCTAACTCACAGGGGGTGTGGGGGGGAAGGAAGAAGAAAAAGTTCACAAACCGTAACACCTCCCCCCCTTAAAGAAGAAAACTTTACCCCAAGAAAAGTTTTCTTTTACAAAGGCAGGATAAACAGTGCAAGCATAAACTTAACCCAGCATAAACAGTGCAATAAACAAACAGCCATCTCTCCTTGTGACATTTACAGGCATCATAGATCATAGTACCTTTTAAGCATTGTAAGGTGGCACACCCGGCGGGGTTTCCATCTATCATGGGTCCGCACCACGTAGTTCACCTCACTCAGTTTTTTTTTCGACCCAGTACGGACCGCTAAACTTCGCCAATAGTGGCTCCCCAGGCAGAAGTAGTGAAACTAGCACTTTGTCTCCAGGACTAAAATTACGAGCTGTCGTATTCAGGTCAAAACGGGCCTTCATTACTCGCTGAGGTACTTTCAAATGTTCCTTGGCGACATTGCAGGCAGTGGTAAGTCTTTCCTGGAAAGTACCTACATAGTCCCGAAGGTTAGGGTTATCCGTCTCTTCGAGGAATCTCTCTTTCACTACTGGGGAAACACAAACCCTATTGCCAGCCAAAGCATTTCCCAATACGAAACGAATACCCTCGATGGGGAGAGCAGGGACTATTCCTACCATCACGGGTCCTGTGACCAAATCAGACTTCAAGTTCACCCTATGTAAGGGGACTGGGACATAACGACCTGCAATGCCCTGGATTAAGGCACTCACTTTCCCCGAACTACTCAAAGTCAATGGTAAAACGGTAGACAACATCAATGACTGGGCGGCCCCAGTATCCCTCAGAATAACTACGGACTTGACTTTCCCGTCCCAAGACACTTGGCCCTTTGACACAAAGGATTTATAATGGTCCTGTATGGGGCTCGAAAGGTCCGCAGTATACTCAGCCTTAACTGTAAGGGCACGATCCCTCTGGCTGTCTACTTTGGTTTGAAACAATGCAATAGGTCGAACGGAGTCTCCCTGCTTATCCTCCCTTTGCAATTTCCAACAATTCGACTTCAGATGTCCCCTCTGTTTGCAGTAATAACATGTGGGGGCCGGTCCCGGCGAGATGCCTGACTCGACCACTCAAACTCTCTACCCAGAGAAGGCCGCACCAATGGACCCCTATGGTCTGTCCACTTCCCCTCTGACCGGTCCTCACTAACCCCCTTCTTGTTATCCCAGGTAGTACCGTAATGAGGAAAACCAAGGCCTCTCTTATGGGTGAGTTCATAATCATCTGCACCAACAGCAGCTTTTTTCAACTCACCAACCTTATGATCCATAAGGTGTGTCCTAATGTCCAAGGGGATATTGTTCCTAAACTCTTCCATCAAGATAACCTCCCTTAGATTACCATAGGTTCTATCCACTTGTAGAGAACGATACCACCGATCAAAACCCATTTCCTTCTCCCTCGCAAATTCAACAAATGTCTGCCCAGCCTGTGTTTTTAAGGTTCGGAACTTCTGCCGGTATGCTTCCGGAACTTGCTCATAGGCTGACAACACAGCCTTTTTAACCGCCTCATAAATCTCTGACTGATCCTCCGACAGAGCTAAATACACTTCCTGGGCTCTCCCTATGAACCCACTTTGTAGTAGCAGGGTCCAGTATTGTACGGGCCACTGAAGACGTTTTGCTGTCTTTTCAAAAGACAGAAAAAACGTTTCCACCTCCTCCTCATTAAACTTGGGAACAAGCCTAATGTTCCGAGCCACATCAAAGGAATGGGGGAGATCATTTTGACCCCCACCTGAATCGATGGAAACCGGTTGGGCCTGTCCCACATGAATTTCTAATTTTCTTAACTCAAACTCTCATTGTCGTTCTTCTTTTTCTCTTTCAAACTCTCTTTGCTTTTCTTCCTTTTCTCTTTCAAACTCTCTTTGCCGTTCCTTGTCTTCTAACTTTAGTCTGAGCTGTCTTTCTTCTGATTCTATCCGGGCCAATTCCAAGGCTCCACTCCTCAATCTTACCCCTGGTTCTAAACCCATGTGACCGACAATAGCCGAAACAATCTCCACCTTTTTCATACGAGATGTCCCACTAACCCCAAGATGATCAGCTACAGCTCGTAACTCTACCTTACGTAACAGTTCTACATCTTGCACTGATAGCCCCTTCTTCTCCACAAATTCCTTCACTTCAAAATCCCTCTCCTCAGCCATGGTGTACGACTGCAGTAAATATAGAAATATCAGCACCGTAAACAAAAGTCAAATTATCTGCCAATGAGGAAACTTACTACTGCGAAAAAAAACAAAAATCCAAGACAGGTATCATGTAGTCCAGATCCCGGACGAGCCCCCAATTTGTTACGGCCTGAAGCACACCAAGCCAAGCCTTCAATCACACTGTCTTTATTTATGGATTATCACACGAAAATCTCTTCCCACACATAAAACCAGGAAGGGAGAAAAGAGGGGAAAACCCGAATAGGCCATTTCAAAATTAGGCAGGTCCAAGAGTAGACCGGTCCAAGAGTAGACCGGTCCAAGAGTAGGCCGGTCCAAGAGTAGGCCGGTCCAAGAGTAGGCCGGTCCAAGAGTAGGCCGGTCCAAGAGTAGGCCGGTCCAAGAGTAGGCCGGTCCAAGAGTAGGCCGGTCCAAGAGTAAGCCGGTCCAGGAGTAGGCCGGTCCAGGAGTCGGCCGGTCCAAGAGTAGGCAGGTCCAAGAGTAGGCCGGTCCAAGAGTAGGCCGGTCCAAGAGTAGGCTGGTCCAAGAGTAGGTCGGTCCAAGAGTAGGCCGGTCCAAGAGTAGGCCGGTCCAAGAGTAGGCAGGTCCAAGAATAGGCCCCAGGGCAGGCCCCGTAGTAGGCCCCATGGCAGGCCCAACAATAGGCCCCAGGGCAGGCCCAGTGGTAGGCCCCAGTGCAGGCCCAGCAGGAGAGGGTAGGAGTAGGCAAGTCCATGAGTAGGCCCCAAGGCAGGCCCCAGTGGTAGGCCCCAGTGCCGGCCCAGCACAAGAGGGTAGGAGTAGGCAAGTCCATGAGTAGGCCCCAAGGCAGGCCCCAGTGCAGGCCCAGCACAAGAGGGTAGGAGTAGGCAAGTCCACGAGTAGGCCCCAAGGCAGGCCGCAGTGGTAGGCAGCAAGAGTTCGATCACCGTCACCCTTCAGGTAGGGAGATTGCAGCTGGACACTCAACAACCCCCGAAAAAGCACTCCGCCATAAGCCCTCCTCTAAAATGCCCACTCACTCCTCTGAATCACCTTCCTGGCCACTCCTCTGCCCCATAGCCAATCATAGGCTTTATACACATGGACCAAACCACTTGGTCTAACTCACAGGGGGGTGTGGGGGGAAGGAAGAAGAAAAGGGTCACAAACCGTAACAGATGCCTCCGAGTCTGGGAAGGGATTTAAAAAGATCTCCAAACAATTTGAAATCAATCATTTGACTGTCCGGAAGATCATCTACAAGTGGAGAAGATTCCAAACAACTGCCAACTTGTTCAGGCCAGGCCGCCCCAGCAAGTTCAGCCCGAGAGCAGACCGCAAGATGCTGAAAGAAGTCTCTAAGAACCCCAGAATGTCATCACGGGACCTACAGGTAGCTCTTGCCACTGTTGATGTCAAAGTGCACGAGTCTACCATTAGAAAGAGGCTGCACAAATTTGATCTACATGGGAGGTGTGCCAGGAGGAAACCTTTGCTGTTCAAAAAGAACATCAGGGCAAGACTAAAGTTTGCCAATGAACACCTAGGCAAAGACCAGCACTTCTGGAACAATGTGCTCTGGACAGATGAGTCAAATGTCGAGCTATTTGGCCACAGTACCAGAAGACATGTTTGGCAAAAACCAAAGACAGCATTTGACCACAAGAACCTGATACCAACTGAAAAGCATGCTGGTGGAAATATTATGGTTTGGGGCAGCTTTGCTGCATCAGGGCCTGGGCAGCTCTCCATCATAGAATCCACTATGAATTCTTCATTGTACCAGAGGGTGCTTGAGGATAATGTGAGGCCATCTGTCGGAAAGTTGAAGCGCAACCGAAGGTGGACCTTGCAACATGACAATCACCCTAAACATACCAGTAAATCCACCAAGGAATGGCTGAAAAGAAAGAAATGGAGGGTTCTGGAATGGCCAAGTCAAAGCCCGGATCTAAATCCCATCGAGATGTTGTGGGGGGTTTGAAACGAGCTGTGCATGCAAGAAACCCCTGAAACATCGCACAGCTGAAATAATTCTGCATGGAGGAGTGGGCAAAAATTTCTCCCAGTCGATGTCAGAGACTGGTAGACAGTTATAAGAAACGCCTAGTTGAGGTTGTTTCTGCCAAAGGGGGCAATACCACCTATTAGAGCCAAGGGTGTACTTACTTTTTCCACATGCGAAATTTGCATTTATGTTTTTTTAAATTATACAATGGACTACAAAATGTAAATGTTTCATGATATTTGTTATATTATATCACCTTTATCTGTCAATATTGTTGAAATGAAGATCAAATAGCTGTATGTTGAAATATGTTGAAAAAGTCAAATCTTTACATGGGGTGTACTTACTTTTTAACGTGACTGTATATTGGTGGCGTGACTACGTGGCCTACGTGGTCCTACGTGGCGTGACTGCACTAGCTGTCAATGAGGTATGTGCTGGTTATTTTACTTTTAAGTGGTTCTCGAAATGAGGACACACAAAAGGTTCATCTGGGCCTGTCATTGCTGTCAAGATCAAGAATGTAAGCTTCTATCATTTGTGAAAATTATGACGAGATAATTTATATTTCCTGCATCTCATACCTCCTGCATTGCCTGTGGAGAGCAACGGCACTTTGTTGTGTGTTTCACTTTGTTCTTCCACATCGATAACCTCCAGCTGTTTTGCTGTCGAGAAACATCTTCAAAAAGCCAGAATCACAAAACCTCTGCATTGGTGACAGCATTCACCTTGGAACCATTGGTGCAAGTTTGTCTCCAGCTCCCGATCGACAAGTTCTTGAATAACGAATTTGCCCTTTTCAATGTGTTTGGAGCAACAACAATGTTCATTCACTGCTTTAATCCCACATCATTTCATTAACCTCGGCATGCCAACCTATCGCTTCGTTGATGAATTTAATCAAAAGACAGCATGTTGTACTTCACAAACATTACCTGCCAATCTGTGAATCTCAATAAGGATGTAAAATACACGATAAATACTTTCTTTGGGGAAGATTTATTTTTTGTGCCCATGGCCTGACCCTACATATGCAAAACATATGCAAAACATATGCTACTGCCAACACATATGCAAAATTTGGAGAGCGGCTCAGCCCTATTTTTTCTCTGATTTTTAGATGTACACACATATTGTACATACACACATACAGAAAATTGCCTTATTTTATACTAACATGGATCAGCTCACTATACTCGCCTCACCACATGTCGCTGCAAAGGCACAGGCTTGTTTTAACCGAGGATAATGACCTGACTGAATTTGAGATGCTGTGTTGTCATGATTTACACCAATCATAATACAAACATTTATTTTGTACAAATTTATTTGTTGTATTGGTGATATTATTTATTTGTAATTTATTTGTAACCATCAGGAGTACCCGGCGTTGCCGGTGGGTGTGGGGAGGGGGGGCGGGGGGGTGGGGGGATGTATATGTAGTATATCTTTCCCCTCCCTCTCCCCTCACCTCTCACCAACACCTCTCCCCTCACATCTAGTACACACCAACACCTTCCCCTTCCACTTGCCCCACTCCCTTCCTCACCCCTCCCTCTCCTGCCTCCTCCCTCCCACTCCACCCCCCCCCCCAACAACGCCAGGTCGTCCTCCTAGTACGACCTATACATCTTTGGGGGTGGGAGGGGGGGTAGTTTGACAGGCCCCTCCGTTTTAGGGGAGGAGGGATGAGAAGGAGAAAATTTTTTCCCATGCAAAGAGTGCTTAACAGGTAAAACAGGTTAACAGATAAAAAAAAATAGGTTAACAGGTAAAAAATGGAAATTGCAATACCCTCTAACCTCAGTGTTGCCCAGGTAAAAAAGAAAATTGTAAAATACCCTCTGCCACCAACACCAGGTGGCGCTACACGGTACACATTTACATAGAGAATTTACGCTCCTCTCACAGTCCCCCACACCCCCCGCATGAGGCCGCAGCCACATAGCCTATGTTACACCCCAGCCAAAGTTGTATTTGTATTTGTACCCCGAGTAAAGTATATAAGTATTTATAGCTGGAGTACCTGGCGTTGCTCAAGAGAAAAAGAAAGATGAACATATTTTAAATGAGGGCAAATATAATGGAAAAGCAATTACATCCAAATCAGAATCCATCACAAATGTCAAATTATCATTTTACCTTTTCGTTGAATATATGCTGCTGAATATGCTTTACGGGAGCGAGACATGGATAATGAACGTAGAGCAGCAACGAAGGCTGGAAAGGGTGGAAATGCGAATGGTTTGGTGGATGTGCGGAGTATCGTTGAGAGAGAGGAAGACAAATGATGAATTGCGAAAGATGATGGGAATAGAGCCTGTGATTGATGCTGTGAAGAGAAACAGTTTGAGATGGTTTGGTCATGTGTTGAGGAAGGATGAAAGTGACTGGTTGAGAAGAGTGATGGAAATGAATGTAGAAGGAAGTAGAGGATGGGGAAGACGAGAAAGACTTGGCTAAAGATGGTGGAAGAAGAAATGCGGGCAAGGAGGTTAACAAGGAGAGATGCAGAAAATAGGGCAAAATGGAGAAGATTGTCATGGGGACCGCAAGGCTAACCCCCGCTCTTGCAGGGAAAATGGCCTTAAAATGCCTGCTGTTGTTGTTGTATATGCTGCTGAATGTGCCACTCATCACGTTTCTGAGTTAAGTATGATGACGTTCAGGAAGAAGTAGAAGCCTTACTACCAACTTCATACACTTCTGGAATTGTTTGATTTATTTGTGTTCAAATGTTTGCGAATTGTTTTGTATTTACTTATGTGAATGTGTACTTGTATACAATTATAACTGTCATTAATCAAAAAGGCTTAGGCACTAGAGCGATTTTTTAAAAATCCAAAAAAACCAACTTTATTTTTCAAAAACTTTTTTTTTTTGCCTAACCACTCCCAGGCACTCACTGATGAACCTCTGAAAGTTTGATGAAGATCCGTTCAGCCGTCTGTGAGAAAAATGGCGACACACTGTCAGACAGACAGACAGACCAACGGCTCTCTTATATAGTAGATGAAAAAGGTCTAAGTGGTGCAAAGTTCTAAATGGAAAAGGGTCCAAGATGATGGTCTAAGGTGTCTGAAGGGTCTTATGCGTCTTCGAAGTCTTTTGAGTATTTTGGGTCTTTTGGGTGTTTATCGTATTTTGGGTCTTTTGGGATTTTGGGGGTCTTTAAGGGTCTTTTGGGACTTCGGAGTATTTTGGATCTTTAGGGTATTTTGGTTATTTGTGTTATTTTGGCTCCTCTTGGTCTTTGGTCGTCTTTGTGGTCTTAAGGGTCTTGTGGGACGTAAAGGGTCTCCAAAGGTCTAAGCTAAGGGGTCTCAGCAGTTTATGAAAGGGTCAAAAGGTATATTCCAACAGCATGTAATTAATAGACATATAATCACACTGCTTCATGAATGGCTTCACAGACTCACAGCTTCACGGCTTCAGGGACTCACAGCTTCACGGCTTCAGGGACTCACGGCTTCACGGACTCACGGCTTCACGGACTCACGGCTTCACGGACTCACGGCTTCACGGACTCACGGCTTCACGGACTCACGGCTTCACGGACGGCTTCACAGACAGCTTCAGGGACTGTGTTTTTCCGTTTTATATTTATAGATAGTAGGATTTATCTATTGCTTCTATAATATTACGGTATATCATTTTGTGTGCTCCTTCCGTGTCCTTCAAAAGGGTTCATGCTGTCGTAGAATAATACATGTTACCGTTAGAACTGTAACGTTGACCTGCCATTTCGACTTTTTCTTCTTCAATCCTGGAAAGACGGGCTTTTAAAACAGGCACCTTTTGATTAAACGGTTCAATCTGTTCAACCTTATTCTCCCTCCCCTCCAGGGCTTCAAGATGGCTGTTCACCACCATATCAGGTCACCTCCCACCCATACTCATGACCTTTTCTACCCTCATTCACCCTCTTCAAATCCACCCCTTCCTTTCCAGGTTATTGGTCCCCTACAGGTTTCACAGGAGGGGACTATAGGTTTGCTCTCCGTCTGTCTGTCTATCCATCCGTCCCACCTGTGGTTTTCTAGACTTTCCGCCATTACCCTTTAACGTCTTCAACTGATACTTGTTACACGGCTTTATTATGATACGTTTTCTTTTTTAATGTTGAAGTCTCCAGTCACGGACTATATAGTCCTCATCGAGGGCAGGCATTAAATAAAAGAACTACATTGATAGAAAAGTGAAGAGAGAGAGAGAATAGTCGAAGAGTTTTTGAGGAAGCCAAAAAATCTGCTTTTCGAAAAGATAAAGGTTGCAAGTGTTTGGAAAAACATGAGAAGGTAAAGACTTCCAGAGTTTGGCAGTGGAGGGGAAGAGACAAACATCATAACGGCCCACCCTTGACTTGCCAATGGCCACACAATAATCACGAGATATCGTGGCTTATCGAGTATTTTGTGGTCTCACTAATGGCGGAGGTACACAAGCAGCAAGTTCTTGGGAGCAGAAACCAAATAAATATCTGTAGAAAAGAGAAAGAGAACCAACTTTGCGGCGTAATTCGAGCGGGTCGAGTTTTGAGGTCAGATTGGGAGAGTTGATAAGTCGGATTACTTTGGATTCAATTCTGTCCAGTAAGTATGTGGAGCTAGAACCTCCCCAGATGTGAGAGCAGGACTCTATACAAGGACGAATCAATCCTTTATATAGTTGAATAAACTGTTGGGAGGAGAAGAATCTTCGACATATGAACAGGACTTTTTTAGTTTCTTCGAGGCAGACTTAACTATTTGTGTAATGTGTGGATTCCAGGATAAATTTAATGTTAGGGTAATACATAGTAGGTTTATTGTATCACATGGTGTAATTGTGGAGCTTTCAAAGGAGATTGGAGAGTGGAGAGGAGTTTTAGAGAGAGATGGGAAGAAATTGACTTTTAGAAGTATTAAACTTAACGTGATTACATTTGTCCACTGGGAAATCTTCTCGAAATCCGAATTTAAAGAGATGGCTGTGATCAAACGAGATGTAGATTGAGTGATGGAAGATGGGGAAGATGGGAAAACATGGATGAATGTAATGTCAAGTCATCAGCATACGAGTGCATTTGGTTATTTGTGGAAGAAAGGCCATTGATAAAAAGTAGAAAGTGTGTTAGAGACATGACAGAAGCTTGGGGACACCGCTGGTGATAGGGAAGGAAGAAGATGTTGAACCATCAACAATTACGGAGATAGAGCGGTCGGAGAGAAAGCTCGATATGGGAGAGCAGAGTGAAGGAGGAAAGCCGAAAGAGGGAAGCTTGGATATTAGGTCCTGATGCCAAACTCTGTCAAAGGCTTTTGAGATATCAAGGCCTACAAATAAGGATTTCCCAAAGTCTCTCAGAGAAGAGGACCAGACATTCGTAATGTAAGAAAGGATATCACATTCTCATCTTACTCATTTTTCGTTCAATTTCTGTTTTATCCATGGGTTTCCTTTTCACCTCTTGCTGTGTTTCACCTTGTATGCAACTTGTTCACCCCACCCAACCCCCTCCCCCCCAGTGTGACAGTTCCCGTCCCATTCCTCAATTCAACATCATTTAGTCCTTGAGCCAGACCAAAAGTAATGCTCCGGCGGGGGGAGTAATTCTCATTATGATTTTCCATTAGACCAATGTCTCAAGTGTCAGAAAAGGTGTGATGGACATCTGAGAACGGTAGCTTAGTGCCCGGATGGACGCCATCTTTGAAACCACCCAGCTCGAAAATGCCCATTTGGTGGTGTACATTGTTGCACGTGTATCTGGACTTCTATACTAGCTATCGATGTGCGGTTGACGACTAAATATACGTCCGATGTGTACCGTCTAAATAAAAAATAATATGAAGCATTTTGTTTTAGATTAATTATTATAAAAATCAATTATCGAAAAAAAATCATATATTTTTCAATATTTTATTATTAGACTTGTACTTTTTTTAGTGAAACAACACTGGTATGATTTTCCAAATTATGCATTGTGCTACACCGTTTATCTGTCTATAAAAATAACTCAAAAACTAAAACATATCATCCACCACGAGTTCACAACAAATAAATGTAAAGAGGCATAAAATGACTTAGGCCGCCGCTGGCATTATCTATTCTGACGATAACGCAAGTTAGGAATGTCGTACGGAGAGGATTTTAACACCATACGATATCTAATAAGCAGGCGGAAATTGTTACATAGGAAATCTGCACTTTGGTGGCCATCTTGGATTTCAAAATGGCCGCCAATTATATTAATTATTCATTACTAGAGTTTGGAAAGACGTATGGAGCTGATTTTAACACCATACGATGTATATTCCTAATAAGCAAGCGGAGGTATCATTGAACATGTCATGTTTTAGTCAAATAACACCGGTATGATCTTCCAAATTATACATTTTGCTAAACCGTTTATCTGTCGAAAAGATTTTCAGGCAATTTGGCCTGCATTATAATAGAGAACAACATATGCTATACAATATACAGTGCACACAAAGTTAATCATCAGAGTCGCCATCAGAGTCATTGGCATCCTGAGCCACGATAGCATCATCCTGTTGGAGCATCCCTGCAGCTTACACACAACAGTGCACTTCAACCCATTCAGTATGCAGGAGCAATCTGACGGTCGACACGTCCTTCTGCATGTGCATGAGATGAGATTCAAGACGACATCTGGAGCTGGTAGACCCGCCATCCATCGGATTGTGAGCGAACCGCCATCATCGAGTTCCCAACCATGTCCTGCTGATGGTGTTGGGACGTCTGGTAGGTTTTCAAGGCTGCGTCGCCAGATAGCCGCCTGATAGTTGGCCCTAAGCGTATGCTGCATCAAGGAGTCTTCACAAGGCGGCAATTGTCCAGATTCGATCTGGCCCTTCTTTGCACAGAACATGTGATAACGGAGCGAATTAACACCGACGATCTTCGTGTTCTTGGCGTACAGCTGACACGTGAAGGCCTGAATGCTATTGAAGACGTCTGTTGGTACATTCCACGAAGATCCCAGATCTGTGAATGCTTGAAGATACAGCTCATTCGCTTGCACAAGCTTCAAAGCCTTTATCTTTCCTTGGCTAGCCAGAGCACTCACAGTGTCACACCCGCTCCATGCATGAAGCCCTGGCAATGCACTGCAAACTCCAGACCCCAATACCGCAGCCAACTTTCCAACGTCGATCATTCTGACTCGAACCTTTGTTCCTCGTCTGATGAAGAGCTGACTATCGATGGTTCTGCTGAGATGAAGACTGATGATCAGAACGTCGGTGTCATCTGCCACTAAGATGATCGTCTTGTAGTGGGTAGCGGCGTGCTTTGCGTGGAGAAACATACGCGTGTCTGCTTCCTCGTGGCTACATTCGAGTGCTTGCACCAACTTCCACCTATCGCGGGTCAGTACCAGACATTTTTCACCACAGGTGACATACAGTGTTCTGTTGCCTAGCTTTTCGCGATTTGTTTCATGTTTCCACGACTCCGCCAGAAACACAACCAGTTTCTCCTTTGTCTGGCTGCAAGCAAGGAGACGCCGCCAGTTCATGATTTTGTGTGCGGGTCTGATCTCGCTGAAACTGATGCCTTCATTTGAACCGCGGTTCACACGCTCAGCTGCTTTGATGGATTCTTCTGTGTATGTGTCAAAGACAACATCGATGCGCTCACTGCCTTGACCAGCGTGAAGCGCTGCAGCAAGGATGCGGTCAGATAGTTCTTCGAACGTGTCGTTCTCGCCATGCATCTTTTGTATGAGAGCCATCGCATCAATTATTGTTGCACTTCGCTTGTCAACGTTCTCGGCTGGTTCCACAAGACCTTCCATGTGTTTCGCAAGTGCAGCTTTGTTCGTTTTTTTCATTGACCCATCAACGTTTGCCAAAGACCATGGTAACGGCCCTAGTGGGTGACAAAGGACAAGTTGCATGTCGAGGTTCCTTGTCTTGGCGATGAGTATCATGGTGGCAAACAGTTGTCTGTCAGCTCTCAGGACGATCTCCTTGTTTGTGCCCTTCACAACTTTCTGCTTGATCTTACCAAAGGTCTTCAAGTTTAGCTTGTTCAATGTGTCATGAAAGCCTGTTCCCTCTTCAAGACGTTTCTGGAAGCTTTGATACGCCGCTTCCCCCTTTTGCAGGGTGTTGAGTAGGTCATTAGAAACGTCCTCCCTCGCAGCCGCTCCGGTAGATATACTGAGAAGACATGACGGATCATCGGCGAATGGATTGGTCCAGTCATTTTCCAGTAGATCACAGATAGCTGTGACGCCAGACTCATCACGTTTGATGCGAGAAGTAGACAAGTCAGGGTGCTTGGCGTGAGATGTGTCGCTGCCATTCACAAGGATAGTTTCTCGTAGTTGCCTCAGTGCAGTAGCCCGATTTTCTGCAGTTAGATAGTATCGTGACACAGCCCCTTGTCGAAGACTAAAACCTCGTGTTCCTCCAGCTGTTTGCGTATCTTTGTTTACTGTTTCTTCTGTTGTCTGATCAACAGCGATTCTGGCAAATGGATTCCCTGGTCTAAGCTGTACGGAGAAGTAGCCTTGATTGAAATGCCTGTACAACTCGGGGCATGTTTCGTGGAGTTGCGTCATCTGTGCATAGTACACTGGTAGATATCTAGCATAGTTCACCTTGTTCATTGCGAAACACCAAGGGATCACTCTTCTGACACAAGCCAAGTGAAGCATCCAGTCGCCTTCTCTATCCGCACGAATCAACCCCAGCAGGGTCTCTACCATATCAATATACATCATCCAGAAGCGAGCCAGGTCTCCATGTTTGGTTCGCAGAAAATGTAGGTATTTCGCGAACATGTCAAAGCTCTGTACACATGAATCATCATCGAGAGCAGCAGCGAGAGTCTCGTGGCAAACATCCTCCTTGATGCTGCGAATTTTGAGGTCAGTGCTTCGAATCTGGGGTTCCTTGTCAGGATGATTGCTTTCTATCCACACCTGGAAGCCCTTCCAAATGATGCGCATTAGTGCCTCGTACATCAACTTGTGGAGTCGCACAGCACGGTTGTATTGCTTGCCTTCCAGAACCCTGTTGATGGAACCTTCAGCGATTACTCCTGACTCAACAGCTACATCCCGAAGGCCTGCATCTCCAAACATTTTCCCAATGCTCGACATGAAGTTACAGATGGTATGGAAGTTCCCCATCATGAGCACGATTCTTCCATATCGATCGACATCTTTCCATGCTATTTCGGTTGCCTTAGCAAATAGTGCCTGGTCTAGCACCACCGGTATACGCTCAAGCTGAAGTGATGACATGATGTTCAGAGCTTCTCTGAGGATTTCTTGCACTGTTGCCATATCTGTGGCAGGCGCGTTTATAGTCGGCAGGTAGCCAACTACATCTTCCGTCACCTGAACACGATCTCTAGTCATGATGTTGAAACCAGTCCACGAACTGATTGTCTGGTCGCATGGTTCCAGCATGCGAGTCATAATCCATACGTGATTTCGGCGCTGCGCAAGGGATGTTGCGCCTGCAAGAGTGTCAGAAAGATCTGCAGGCTTGATTGCAGGTGGGCCCTCTCGTTTCCCACCGCTGTATATTGGAACTAAATCGCTGGATGACGGGATAGATCGCTTCTTATCTGCTTTGGATACTGCCGATGGAGGTTGGGGCGGCAAACACTACTGCGACTTCGGTTGGACGATGATACCGTTGACGCGATGCGATGTTCCGCCACCACTCAGCGATTCCTCTAGCCTGTCGATGTTATCGAATGCTAATACAGTCGGGACCGAAGGGTGCACATGTGACGGAAGTGGTACTGTATCTTTCTCCACACTTGCTAATTTGTCTATGCATAGCGCTGTCTCGATTTCTTCCAGAACTGTGTACGAACATCCGTGCCCGAGTCGATTCAATATTCTGATGACCTCTGTATTACCGGTGAGCGTTTTCATGACCTACGGAAGTAGGACATGCTTCGATGTTCTGATGGTACCCCGGTGTACAGCATTGATGATATCTTGAGCCATCGACCATACCAGTGTGTCGGCACGCGCAGAGCTACCCCCACTCCCGCAAATCAAAGTATGCAGAAATACACGAAGAGAATCTGGTATCTTCACGTAATCTGAAGTGAGTTCTGCTGGCTGAGGCGGCCAACATTCATTGTAATGAGCATCTTTGATCTGGTGTCGCAGTGAAGTAGCTGCACGCACAATGTTACTTTCACCGTCCGTTCGTTCAAATGCTTTCACTTCTGCTTTCAGGTTTACGCACTCTGCAGCAATCTCTCGCTTTGTCAGATTATCGGGCATCAAGTATACACGGTGTTTCACATTGAAGAAGATGAGCGATTCTCCAAACTCTCTTTGTAATGTGCGCTGCAGATTCTTCTTGATGGAGTCACGAACATCAACTGAAAATGTATCTGAAGACAGGATATCTGTTGCAACATCAACTATTGGAACAATCCTCGGGTTCAAGAACAAGTCAGTGCGAATGAAATTGAATATACATCGTATCATTTCTTTTTTCTCGATATTATCTTCAATGTCAGTTTCTACTTGAGGTTTTTGGGGCCGTGTGTAGTTTCTATAGCAGGAGAAGTGGTAGTGAGCCTCAGCTGCAACCATATCTCGTGTAGTCAATGCCAAAACTCTCTCATCATTGCGAGCTGTCGCAGCATCTCTTATTGTCTTATCTGCTCGAAGTTCAACAGCCAAGACAACTGTTTCACGGGTACGACTGCCTTTTATGAATTTTGAAGCACGCTGGCAAAAAATGCATTTATCATCGTAGACCGTTGAAGTTGATCCTGTCTCTTCCCGTGATGATCGCCGTCGCACCGCATCGCCAGTATCAACTGAAGAACTTCTAGCTGCATTGGTCAAAGTAGCTAGGTGGTTTTTGTGAGTGAAGTCTGATCTACAAGCCCTATGGTATAATATTGGAATATTAGGAAGTTCAACTGCGCCTTCTTGGACTAGCTTTAGAATTGGATAAAAGTTTCTAACTGCGGCTGCGTCACACAATGTCTTCCAAGAACTGTTGCCCGCTGCCTTGCTTAGTTCAGAGAGTGGCGACTTCTTGCTGCACAGGATGCACGTTCCGGACTCAGGTTCAATCTTCGCCCGTTTCGCCTCGACACCGGCCATCTCAGCTGAAAGAACAAAAAGACTGACGTTAGATTACTCCGATATCCGAAAAGCTCGCCAGCTTACATAGACATACTCATCCAAGTCAGTGAACATGTTAGATGGCACCACAATACAACTCTATAATAGAGTTGTATGTGGCGCCATCTAACATGTTCACTTTTAGTTCTTAAGCCACCCACCCCCCCTCAGAAATTAATCAGGTCACCGCAACAAATCTCAGACTGAGATATAGACTATAGAATATAGATATAGAATAGACTGACGTCACTTTCGGCACTGGGTTCTGTGGGTTGATTATCGGCGGGAAATTCCAACTGACATAGTTTCGGTTTGTGGAAAGTGCATGCCTTTTCATATATTTTTTGTGTAAACTCGTGGTGGATGATATGTTTTAGTTTTTGAGTTATTTTTATAGACAGATAAACGGTGTAGCACAATGCATAATTTGGAAAATCATACCAGTGTTGTTTTACTAAAAAAAAGTACAAGTCTAATAATAAAATATTGAAAAATATATGATTTTTTTTCGATAATTGATTTTTATAATAATTAATCTAAAACAAAATGCTTCATATTATTTTTTATTTAGACGGTACACATCGGACGTATATTTAGTCGTCAACCGCACATCGATAGCTAGTATAGAAGTCCAGATACACGTGCAACAATGTACCCCACCAAATGGGCATTTTCGAGCTGGGTGGTTTCAAAGATGGCGTCCATCCGGGCACTAAGCTACCGTTCTCAGATGTCCATCACACCTTTTCTGACACTTGAGACATTGGTCTAATGGAAAATCATAATGAGAATTACTCCCCCCGCCGGAGCATTCACTTCAAAATATGGCCGGTTGGCTCAAGGACTAATTATTCCACCAAATGTCACTCTACCCTGATATTTGTGTGCCCCCACCCCAGAGCTTTCCACTATCTTCTTCTTCTACTTCTTCTTCTGTTCAGCCCCGGTCCATTCTGTGCTTTACCGAATTCTTTATTCTGATAACTAATTAAGCTAGTTATTCAAATTTCATTTTGTCACCGGCGTTAAAAGGATGGCCTTTTGGGACCGTTAAAAGGGTGTTTAGGGTACATTTATCAGTTCTGCTTTTACCCTGATGATGAAAGATAGACGTTTAAAGCTTTTTTAAACTTTGCCTTAATTTCTGTGGGTTCAGCTCCCATGGCCTCTCCACAAAAATTCCACAACCTGCAATTGAGGTGAATCCGATTGAGGGGAACGTTTTCCACAAAAAAATTCCACAATTGTGGGGAACGTTTTCCCAAAAAAAATTCCACAATTGTAGGGAACGTTTTTCACAAAAAATTTCCACAATTGAGTGGAACATTTTCCAAAAAAAATTTCCACAATTG
This sequence comes from Myxine glutinosa, assembly GCF_964187855.1. Lineage (NCBI taxonomy): Eukaryota > Metazoa > Chordata > Myxini > Myxiniformes > Myxinidae > Myxine > Myxine glutinosa. Next base: position 182,014,378 of record NC_136264.1, read on the forward strand.
TGGGGAACGTTTTCCACAAAAAATTTCCACAATTGTGGGGAACGTTTTCCACAAAAAAATTCCACAATTGAGGGGAACGTTTTCCACAAAGAATTTCCACAATTATGGGGAACGTTTTCCACAAAAAAATTCCACAATTGAGGGAAACGTTTTCCATAAAAAAATTCCACAATTGAGGGGAACGTTTTCCACAAAAAAATTCCACAATTGAGGGGAACGTTTTCCATAAAAAAATTTCCACAATTGAGGGGAACGTTTTCCACAAAAAAATTCCACAATTGAGGGGAACGTTTTCCACAATTTTTTTTCACAATTGTGGGGAACATTTTCCACAAAAAAATTCCACAATTGAGGGGAACATTTTCCACAAAACAATTCCACAATTGAGGGGAACGTTTTCCACAAAAAATTCCACAATTGAGGGGAAAGTTTTCCACAAAAAAATTCCACAATTGAGGGGAACGTTTTCCACAAAAAAATTCCACAATTGAGGGGAACGTTTTCCACAAAAAAATTCCACAATTGACGGGAACGTTTTCCACAATTTTTTTTTCACAATTGTGGGGAACGTTTTCCACAAAAAAATTCCACAATTGAGGGGAACGTTTTCCACAAAAAAAATCAACAATTGAGGGGAAGGTTTTCCACAAAAAAATTCCACAATTGAGGGGAACGTTTTCCACAAAAAAATTCCACAATTGACGGGAACGTTTTCCACAATTTTTTTTCACAATTGTGGGGAACGTTTTCCACAAAAAAATTCCACAATTGAGGGGAACGTTTTCCACAAAGAATTTCCACAATTATGGGGAACGTTTTCCACAATTATGGGGAACGTTTTCCACAAAAAATTTCCACAATTGAGGGGAACGTTTTCCATAAAAAAAATTCCACAATTGAGGGGAACGTTTTCCACAAAAAAATTCCACAATTGAGGGGAACGTTTTCCACAAAAAAATTCCACAATTGAGGGAAACGTTTTCCACAATTTTTTTTCACAATTGTGGGGAACATTTTCTACAAAAAAATTCCACAATTGAGGGGAACGTTTTCCACAAAAAATTTCCACAATTGTGGGCAACGTTTTCCACAAAAAATTCCACAATTAAGGGGAACGTTTCCCCCAAAAAAATTCCACAATTGAGGGGAACGTTTTCCACAAAAAATTCCACAATTGAGGGGAACGTTTTCCACAAAAAAATTCCACAATTGAGGGGAACGTTTTCCACAAAAAAATTCCACAATTGAGGGGAACGTTTTCCACAAAAGAATTCCACAATTGATGGGAACGTTTTCCACAATTTTTTTTCATAATTGTGGGGAACGTTTTCCACAAAAAAATTCCACAATTGAGGGGAACGTTTTCCACAAAAAAAATTCCACAATTGAGGGGAAGGTTTTCCACAAAAAAATTCCACAATTGAGGGGAACGTTTTCCACAAAAAAATTCCACAATTGTGCGGAACGTTTTCCACAAAAAAATTCCACAATTGAGGGGAAGGTTTTCCACAAAATATTTCCACAATTGTGGGGAACGTTTTCCACAAAAAAATTCCACAATTGAGGGGAACGTTTTCCACAAAAAAATTCCACAATTGAGGGGAACGTTTTCCACAAAAAAAATTCCACAATTGAGGGGAACGTTTTCCACAAAAAAATTCCACAATTGAGGGGAACGTTTTCCACAAAAATTTTCCACAATTGAGGGGAACGTTTTCCACAAAAAATTCCACAATTGAGGAGAACGTTTTCCACAAAACATTTCCACAATTGTGGGGAACGTTTTCCACAAAAGAATTCCACAATTGAGGGGAACGTTTTCCACAAAAAAATTCCACAATTGAGGGGTATGCTTTCCACCAAAAAAAATACCACAATTGAGGGGAACGTTTTCCACAAAAAAATTCCACAATTTAGGGGAACGTTTTCCACAAAAAAATTCCACAATTGAGGGGAACGTTTTCCACAAAAAAATCCACAATTGAGGGGAACGTTTTCCACAAAAAAAATTCCACACTTGAGAGGAACGTTTTCCACAAAAAATTCCACAATTGAGGGGAACGTTTTCCACAAAAAATTTCCACAATTGAGGGGAACTTTTTCCACAAAAAAATTCCACAATTGAGGGGAACGTTTTCCACAAAAAAATTCCACAATTGAGGGGAACGTTTTCCACAAAAAAATTCCACAATTGAGGGGAATGCTTTCCACAAAAAATTTCCACAATTGAGGGGAACGTTTTCCACAAAAAAATTCCACAATTGAGGGGAACGTTTTCCACAAAAAAATTCCACAATTGAGGGGAACGTTTTCCACAAAAAAATTCCACAATTGAGGGGAACGTTTTCCACAAAAAATTTCCACAATTGAGGGGAATGTTTTCCACAAAAAATTCCACAATTGAGGGGAACGCTTTCCACCAAAAAATTCCACAATTGAGGGGAACGTTTTCCACAAAAAATTTCCACAATTGAGGGGAACGTTTTCCACAAAAAATTTCCACAATTAATAATAATAATAATAATTCATTTATTTTGTATAGCGCTTTTCCAGAAGCCCAAAGGCGCTTTGACAGAGTGGCAAACATAATGCATAACAATACATGAAAACATAATGCATGCATGATGCATAATGCAAACATGATGCATAACAATACATGAAAACAACAATTGCAAAAAGACAAGAATCAATAGGGAAATATTTAAAGCAAAAGGAGGAAGAAGGAGAAGAGATAGTCAGGGGTTAAATGCTGTGGGTTGAATGTTGAATGCAGTGTTGAACAGGTGGGTCTTTAGTGATGTTTTGAATGTGGTGAGTGAGGAGGAGTCTCTGATGGTGTGAGGTAGTGAGTTCCAGAGGGTGGGAGCAGCGATGGAGAAGGCCCTGTCCCCCCAGGATCTGAATTTGGTCCGGATGGAGGGGGTCAGGAGGTTGGTACCAGCAGAGCGGAGGTTGCGGGTGGGAGTGTGTCTGGAGAGGAGGTCAGCCAGGTAGGATGGGGCCAGGTTATGGAGGGCTTTGTATGTCAAGAGGAGGATTTTGTACTGGATTCTCTGGGGGATGGGGAGCCAGTGAAGCTTGTAAAGGACGGGGGTGATGTGGTCACGGGTCCGGGAATGGGTGAGTAGACGGGCAGCGGAGTTCTGAATGTATTGGAGTTTATTGGTGATTTTTGAGGGTGAACCATAGAGGAGGCTATTGCAGTAGTCCAGACGGGAGGTGATGAAGGCGTGGATGAGGGTTTCTGCAGCCGTGGAGGAGAGGGATGAGCGGAGACGGGCAATGTTTTTCAGGTGAAAGAAGGCTGACTTTGTGATCTGTTTAGTGTATTTGTCGAAGGAAAGGGTTTGGTCAAAGATGACGCCAAGATTCCGGATGTGAGGGGAGGTGGATACTGGGATACCGTCGATGTTGAGGGCAAAGTTATGGGTGGATTTTGTGAGCGTTTTTGGGCCAATGATGATTATTTCAGATTTATCACAGTTAAGCTTGAGGAAGTTGATTTGAAGCCAGGATTTTATTTCAGTGATGCAGTTTGTCAGGATAGAGTGGGTGTCGGTGGAGACGGACTTGGTGGAGATGAAAAGCTGGATGTCATCGGCGAAGCAGTGGAATTGGAGACCATGACGGCGGATTAAGTGACCGAGCGGGGACAGGTAAAGGATGAAGAGGAGGGGGCCAAGAACTGAACCTTGGGGGACACCTTGGGGGAGGGGAGCAGTGGGGGATTTGCAGTTATTGATGGAGATGAACTGGCATCTGTCAGAGAGGTATGATTTAATCCAAGAGAGGGCAGTGCCGGTAACGTTAAAGGTGGATTCAAGTCGGGTGAGGAGGATAGTGTGATCGATGGTGTCAAAGGCAGCGCTGAGGTCGAGGAGGACGAGAATGTTGAGGTTGCCAGCGTCAGAGGAGAGGAGAAGGTCATTGGTGATTTTGAGGAGAGCAGTTTCAGTACTGTGGTTGGACCGGAATCCGGATTGGAATGTTTCATACAGGTTATTGGCAGAGAGATGATGTTTGAGTTGAGTGGCTACAGCGCGTTCCAAAACTTTTGACAGAAAGGGTAGGTTGGAGATGGGTCTGAAGTTGTTTAGGGTGTCAGGGTTTAGACCAGGTTTTTTTAGAATGGGGGTAACAGCAGCAATTTTGAGGGAAGGTGGGACGATGCCTGTAGACAGGGAGGAGTTCAATTGAGGGGAACGTTTTCCACAAAAAATTTCCACAATTGAGGGGAACGTTTTCCACAAAAGAATTCCACAATTGAGGGGAACGTTTTCCACAAAAAAATTCCACAATTGAGGGGAACGTTTTCCACAAAAAAAATCCACAATTGAGTGGAACGCTCTCCACAAAAAAATTCCACAATTGAGGGGAACGTTTTGCACAAAAAAATTCCACAATTGAGGGGAACGTTTTCCACAAAAAAATTCCACAATTGAGGGGAACGTTTTCCACAAAAAAATTCCACAATTGAGGGGAACGTTTTCCACAAAAAATTCCACAATTGAGGGGAACGTTTTCCACAAAAAAATTCCCCAATTGAGGGGAACGTTTTCCACAAAAAAATCCACAATTGAGTGGAACGTTTTCCACAAAAAATTCCACAATTGAGGGGAACGCTTTCCACAAAAAATTTCCACAATTGAGGGGAACGTTTTCCACAAAAAATTGTCCACAATTGAGGGGAACGTTTTCCACAAAAAATTTCCACAATTGAGGGGAACGTTTTCCACAACAAATTCCCACAATTGAGGGGAACGTTTTCCACAAAAAAATTCCACAATTGAGGGGAACACTTTCCACAAAAAATTTCCACAATTGAGGGGAACGTTTTCCACAAAAAAATTCCACAATTGAGGGGAACGTTTTCCACAAAAAAAATCCACAATTGAGGGGAACGTTTTCCACAAAAAAATTCCACAATTGAGGGGAACATTTTCCACAAAAAAATTCCACAATTGAGGGGAACGTTTTCCACAAAATTTTCACAATTGAGGGGAACGCTTTCCACAATTGAGGGGAACGTTTTCCACAAAACATTTCCACAATTGAGGGGAACATTTTCCACAAAAAATTCAACAATTGTGGGGAACGTTTTCCACAGAAAATTTCCAAAATTGTGGGGAACGTTTTCCACAAAAAATTTCAACAATTGAGGGGAACGTTTTCCACAAAAAAATCCACAATTGAGGGGAACGTTTTCCACAAAAAAATTCCACAATTGAGGGGAACGTTTTCCACAAAAAAATTCAACAATTGAGGGGAACGTTTTCCACAAAAAAATTCAACAATTGAGGGGAACGTTTTCCACAGAAAATTTCCACAATTGTGGGGAACGTTTTCCACAAAAAATTTCAACAATTGAGGGGAACGTTTTCCACAAAAAAATCCACAATTGAGGGGAACGTTTTCCACAAAAAAATTCCACAATTGAGGGGAACGTTTTCCACAAAAAAATTCAACAATTGAGGGGAACGTTTTCCACAAAAAAATTCCACAATTGAGAGAAACGTTTTCCACAAAAAAATTCCACAGTTGAGGGGAACGTTTTTGCACAAAAAATTTCCACAATTGTGGGGAACGTTTTCCACAAAAAAATTCCACAATTGAGGAAAACGTTTTCCACAAAAAAATTCCACAATTGAGGGGAACGTTTTCCACAAAAAAATTCCACAATTGAGGGAAACGTTTTCCACAAAAAAATTCCACAGTTGAGGGGAACGTTTTCCACAAAAAATTCCACAATTGAGGGGAACGTTTTCCACCAGAGAAGCATAGCCATCTTGTCAGGAACACGCTGCTTCTCTTTAGTGTGAAGAGTCTGACCTACGCAGAACTCCACCCGTAGAGAAGGATGCACAATTAATTTAGGTGCTGCAGGAGGCAATTCAGACAATCTTGCCTTGTCTTACTCGCCATCTTGTTTTGTGTACCTTTCGGCACGTCATGCCCTGTTGTGTTCCTCGCTATATTGTTTCGTGCACCTTTCGGCCCATCATGCCTTGTTGTCTTACTCGCCATCTTGCTTTTGTACCTTTTGGTCCATAATGTTTTGTTGTCTTACTCACCATCTTGTTTTGAGTACCATGAAGGTTTCATTTTTCACCAGAGAAGCATTGGCAACTTTTCAGGAACACCTTGCTGCTCTGTGAAGAGTCTGACCTTCTAAAACCCCACCCCAAAGGAATTTGGGCGCAGGACGAGGAGGCCATTTGGCCCATCATGTGTTTTTGCCGCCATCTTGTTTCGTTTCCTTTGAAGGTTTGATTTAAGCTTCTGAGTGTTCAGGGTACTTTATCAGTTCTCAAAGACAAATATTAAGAGGTGTTGTTCTTCACTTGTTAAATTGGTTAACTTTAACCATTATTTTACAATGACCTTATTTTAGAGCCCACTTTCATCATTATCCAGTTATAATTCAATAGTGGCTGGACCAATCATCATGACGTTTAAAGGGTTAATGGGAGAGCAATATGTTATTGGTGCCCTGTTTGGCCAAAACCTGTTCCAAGAGCAAATATTCACCTGTAACATCCCCAGTAAACTGCAGATGTCACTGTAACACATGTATTGGAGCCAGAGGGATGACGTATGGGGCATTTCTAGCACACTGTGCCATTGATTCTTGCATATAATTGCCTCTTATGGTCATTCCCCCTTACTTATATGAAATCTGGAATCAATTTTTGATTCATAGATTCTGAACAAAGATGGCTCTGTAAACTGACTCAAAGAGGAACGTTTCAGTGATATTCGTTCCAAGAATGAAGATAATTCCTTCATCTTAACAGACAACAATTGATTCATTAACTTTCTGTAAAAATTCTCACTCTGCACCACTCATGCGTCCACTCGCTGGTAGTTCACTAGAACTGTATGTACAAGAAATAGGGCATTGCCATGTGTGCTGGAATTAATTAATTTCACCACAATGACATCATTGAACTTGTACTTTGAACCAACATTTTGGTCGGTCTTGTGCGTTATTCTGTCTGTTTGTTTGTCTGTCTGTATATGTCGCCTGCAGGTCACATTTTTCAACCGATCTTCACGAAACTTCACCAAATTGTGGAGGTTGTCACAATTGAGAAACCAATTGACTTTGAGGTCAAAGGTCAAAAGTCATCTGGAGGTCAAATGTCTAAAATCGTCAATTTTCATCTGAAAAACCGTCAATTTTCATCCGATTGACTTGAAAATTTAAAAATATTTGCATAAAGCCTCACTAAATTGGGAAACCAACTATTTTTGAGGTCAAAAGGTCAAAGGTCAACTCAAGGTCAACTTCCAAAATCATAAATTTTCATCTGAGAAACCGTCAATTTTCATCCGATTGACTTGGAAATTGAACAGCATTTGCACATTGTCACTAAATTGGGAAACCAACTATTTTTGGGGTTAAAAGGTCAAAGGTCAACTCAAGGTCAACTTCCAAAATCATCAATTTTCATCTGAAAATCCATCAATTTTCATCCAAGTGACTTGAAAATTTAACAGCATTTGCATAGAGCCTCACTGAATGGGGAAACCAACTATTTTTGAGGTCAAAAGCTCAAAGGTCAACTCAATGTCAAACTTCCAAAATCATCAATTTTTATCAAAAAAATTTCACTTTTCATCCTATTGACCCAAGCTTTGATCAAGATCGTCAATTTTGATCCTGATGAAATGGGCAATTTGCTTGATCAATTGCAACCTTTTGGGGGGGGGAGGGGGAGGGAGGGGTTGATTTCGCAAGTATCATGCTCTGCATGACGTCTTCTTGTTTGTTTGTTTGTTTGTGAGTACAATAACTCACGAACACTTTCCGCTATCTTCATCAAAATTTACCAGAGGATTCCGAAGGAAAAAGTGAGGCTTCCTTGTTATTTGACTTTATATGTGAAAGGTCAAGGTGACAGTGATGTCATTTGCATAAAATTAGATACAACCAAAAGTGTAGCGGATCTGATAACAAGTACCAATCAATCATAGTTGAACTTATCAAATGAAAACATGAAGTAACCGAACAATATATATTATATAGGTGAATAAATAAAAATATTTATGTAATTTGCTCGACAAAAGGTTCAAATGATTCTGTTAAAAGTACCACCGCAGATGACTTTGTGATGTTGGAAATTATTAAGTAAAAGTCATCCCAGGCAGGACAACTTTGTAATGTTGGAAATTGTTATGTAACAAGAGAAAAATGACCACAGTGTGGTCACCAGCTGCGACGTGTAGAATCATGAGGATATCCGTTGCAATATGCGCTACCAAATTCGACCAGTCATTAAATTATACGCATGCACTAGCGTCTTTTTGTCTTTCAGTTCTGGTCTTGTCCTTTGTTTTGCGACGCAACATGCTTCATCAACTGATTACATATAATGTATGGACGTGAATGTTATTTCTGTGAATGTTAATTCATTAATGTTATTTATTGATGTTAATTCTGGGTGGCAGAGGGATAATTTGAAACGGGCTTGGTCGGTAGGGGAAGTCCGAGTGTATGCGCATGCGTTATTCAATAATTACACCTAATTTGTGTCAAGTTCTGTGAAACGAGATTGATATAAAAACATTCATGTTGTCTTTGTTGCTAAATTTATTCTGGTTTCTTCAAACAAATCGCGATTTTAGTCCACGATGTTCTTACCTCATACCAACGCACGTCCGAGTGTATGCGCATGCGCTATTCAATAATTACACCTAATTTGTGTCAAGTTCTGTGAAACGAGATTGATATGAAAACATTCATGTTGACTTTGTTGCTAAATTTATTCTGTTTTTTTTCAAACAAATCGCGATTTTAGTCCACCATGTTCTTACCTCATACCAACGCACGTCCGAGTGTATGCGCATGTGCTATTCAAAAAGCCACCCCAACAACAAGAACAACAACGCGGTCCTCTCATAGAGCTGCTCGTCGCAGCTAAAAAGGCACCCCAACAACAAGAACAAAAACGCGGTCCTCTCATAGAGCTGCTCGTCGCAGCTAAAAAAATGCCCCTGGCAGGAAGATCTGGATTCATTGCTGGCCACTTCAAAACAGTCCAGCGTTGTGTCTTGAACCATTCCTGGGTGATTTTTGAAGTGTGTTTTGTGTCATTGTCCTGCTGCAAAACCCATGACCTTTGATGGAGACCCAGCTTTCTGACACTGGATTGGACATTGGGTTTCACACATTCAAAGCACCCAGTGCCAGAGGCAGCACAGCAACCCCAAAACATCACTGAACCTCCTCCATGTTTGACTGTAGGGAAGGTGTTCTTTTCTTTGAAGGCTTCATTGTGTTTTCTGTAAACATAGAGATGATGTGCTTTACCAACAAGCTCTAATTTGGTCTCATCTGTCCACAGGATATTCTCCCAGAAGGATTTTGGCTTTTTCAGGTGTGTTTTGGAAAACTCCAGTCGGGCTTTCTTATGTCTCTCTCTCAGCAGTGGGGTCCTCCTGGGTAGGAGACCCATACCATAGAACCCCCTTTCATTGAGTTGACAAAGGATGGTGTGAGTTGAAACTGTCGTACCTTGTGTCTGAAGGTCAGCTTGAATCTGTTTG